>NC_053025.1:32292129-32548310 GCF_003073215.2 Triticum urartu
ATAAAGGGGGTGATGCTGAATTTGTGGTAACAAAGCAACAAGCATCATGTCTGGGTTGGTCCCATTTTTGTTCACTACTTAATGGGAAAAGACAGCAATACAATAGCTTCAATTCATCATTTATTTAAAACGGTTGCATTGATTCATATTAACAGAGACATTCTCTTGAAACAACATTCGTTAAAAAATGTAATTTACTTTTAACAATGGCATTGCTTCAATTTTCCAGCGGCATTCTTAGATTAACAACAGCAAAATAGCTGCATGGGACATGCCAGCACCATGTGCGTCCACACGTATAAATGGGTGATGCAGAGTATGTAGCCAAGCAGCATATATGCGCTGGTCCCATATTTGTTCTCTTTGAACCTTCTTCCTATGTGAGGGCAGCAAATCTAGTCGTGCACAAACTACACGACCCCCAGTTTTTTTCCCTTTTCAACAAAGAGATCGGTTCCTTACAGATGTGTGTATTGGGTTACCCCCCTTTTCCCTTTTCGACCTACAAAGCGGCTGGATAGCCAGTCTATACTACTTTCCGCCCCTCCTTTCATCATTGAACCACGTCCTAGATTCTTGCTCCAGCCCACCGCACCCTTCTTTCCTCTTTGAACCAAGACCTAGATTCGACTACAGATCGAAAAAGATCCACATGCAGCTAGAGCAACGATGGTTTCAAAGAAACTTATACCTTAGGGTCGTTGGGATGTGGCAAGGCGTGCGGCGGGAGGCCGGATCTGCCCACACTACGTACGGCAGCGAGGAAGAAGGGGTCGGTGGCCCTCCTGCACAGGCGCTGGGTGAAAGAGAACAGTGCAGCCGGCAGTGGATTGCCTCCCTCGCCGAAGGCGATAGAGTGAATGCTGCACCTCCTCCCCTTCCCGGTGCGACGGGATACAGACGCCTCCTTCACCAGCTGTGAGGGGGGAGAGAGACAAGAGGCCAACATATTCTTGTTTAGATCTAGTGAAGAGAGGGTGAGAGACTGTGAATATAGCAAACCTAGAAAATGAACGCTGAGCCTCCAGCGTGTAACATATATTATATGTAGTGCGGCCAGCACGTGGAGAGTGCAAACCCTAGCGAACAAGCGCTGAGGCTCCCGCTTATATCTATACTACTACTGTAGTACGGACTGAGCTCCGGTGCCTTCATTGCACCTGCTTTTGGCTGTATGACAGGTGAGCCAGCCACATTTTGGGCCCACCTGTCATAAATCTAAAGACAGGTGCACTAAGTCAATGAAGCTGCGTCCATATAGTACTCTCGTATATACGACTAAAATATAGTGGAGTGGTTTTCTTATTCTCTCCATGACAATTGTTTTAAATTGTGTAAGTACGAAACGAAACTCTTTATTTAATGTATAGTGAAGAAAACTAGTACTACTTCCGATGAACTAACGATCCACGCCCACGCGTCCTGGTCGCACTTCCTGTCCTTCACGTGTGGTACACTACCCTCCCTTAAGTGAACAACCACACATGCGCCAAATTATCGGAAACGTGTGAGAGTGTGTACAAATAAAGAAATTTAATTTCAATTATCGGAAAGGTTTGAGAGTATTACAAAGTTTGACTAGCTACTGATGGAAGACAGCTTGTTTTTTGTCGAAAATCGGTCAGCTTCACCAGCCGACGCAACCATGAGGCGCAACCATGAGCATCGATAGGTCATCGTGGTGATGCATCATCCATTTGGCATCAAGTTAGGGTGAGGCACCTAAGAAGTTCGACAAATCCTCACTGTGGTCTGTTTCTTCTCAGTAATCAAGCTCAAGGAAGGAAGAACCACGTGGCAGAGGACAGTGAGGCGGAACAACAATGGCCATCCAATTTTGTGCAGTTCCACTAAAATTGAGGAAGACATGCCCGGGTATGGAGACACGCATCGCTGTTTCCAAAAATATAAAAAAGGGTTAGCAACGACATCTCAATTTTCAATAAGAATTAATGAAAAGTACACCAACAAACAGAAGCATCATAATTATCTTGATGGGAACTAAACCAGGATACTCGAGAAAAAAAGCATTTCTTCATTTAACCAGTGATAGTACTACCACCATATGGACAATGACCACACAACCACCATGTACTTTTTGTTGAAACAACATGTATACCTCCACCGAGGCATAAATCAGGACAACTTTTTGAGTGGCATTTCCTCTAGTAGTAGGTGATGTAGGACCAACCGACGGACCCTAGCTACTGTGCATGGGGAGCTGGGGAGTAGTCGCATAGAAGAAGACCCGCACGCAGCAACCTGGGGAGCTGGAGCAGTACAAGAAGTTATACCTCAGGTGGGCGAGATGTCGTTTAGGCGGGCGGGATCTGCCCACACAACGGTAGCGAACAAGGGCGCGGAGGATCTTCGTCCGTGCCAGCGCCGGCTCCGAGAGGACGGTGCGCATTGGCTTCCTCTGTCGCCGACGGCGACAACATCAACGCTGCACCTCCTCACCTCCCGTAGCGGATGGGATTCAGCCGGATCTGTGACCACCGGTGAGGAGAGAGATAGAGTGGACACTGTCATCTTGTTTTGATATGGAGAGGGTGAGAGAGCGAGTTGCGAGAAACTCTATCAAACAAGAGGCTATAATGGAGTAAAAAATCTCTCCATAGCAGTGGTTTTAAATAGAATACACGCGTTCCCGGAAAAAAGAAACGAAAACTGGCAGACAATTTTTTTGGGTCTATCTAGGACACATCTAGATGTGACATAGTTATGTCACATATAAGTTGATGTCCACTCTGTTTGTGGTCTTTTCCTAGTTTTTTTGTTTCTTGTTGCTACATTATATACTTGTGGGAGCTTAGATGTGATATCCTTAAATAACATCTAGATGTGAATTAGACAAACTGATTTTCTAACATACCAAGAAAGAAAACTCGATCAAAAACACGCCCCCGCTTCCAGGTCGCGAGAGTCGTCGCGCACACACACATAGACATAGACATGCATATCCGTGTTTATGTAAAATTCCATTTCCATCTCCATCTCCAATCATATTTGTCCAACTGGCACATTATTTACGTTGTTAATTATATACACAGCAATATTAACGTAAAACATCTCTTGTTTGCGCATGTCCGGACTGCTGCCACGGCCGGTCCTGACCAACCCGAACCCTCTTCATCACCCGCGCGTGCTTCCCACCCAAAACGGTCAGTGTCGCATTCATGCCCGGCCAGAGCGGACGCGACCTCTCACTGGCGCCGGTATTGAAGCGGCGCGCCACCCGAGAGAGCGTCGCCCGCGCCGCTTCCGGGTGCACGCGGCTGCTCCACGTTCAAGGGTCGCAATAGCCGGCTACAACATGCACGTAAAAAGTTCTTGGGAGTCCGTGCTATAGCTAGCTGTCCTCCCCCAACTCGTCAATCTCTTCCAGTAGTGCTAGTACTCCATGGCGCGATCCATCGACAAGCAGGCGGGAAAGTTATGGTATACTACTCGGTTTGCGGTGAGTGGCATGCCGAGCGACCGTGTGGGGTCGAGCCATGGAGGAGGGTGAGACACAAACACGACAGACGTGATTTAAACGTTGGTTTTGCTCGATGGCGCGATCCAACGAAACGAAACGTTGATTTCTCTCCGTTTCCATTTTTTCTCCGGAAAACGAAAACTTTTCCACTCCATTATCATTCCTATTCCAAGGTTGCACCGTTACAACATTACATCAAATACAAAGGAAAACTAACACGCATGCTGATGCATCCCAATGATTCACAGATCATAGCCAATATTTACTTTGCAACTAAAGAAAAAAGTTGTGAGAGCGTGTACGAAAGAAAAACTACTGATGGGGTCACTACGACTTAAACCCTAAACCCTAAACATGATTTAATTTCCTGGCCAGGTAGAACCTGTCGAAGGAAAGACGGCTGGCACCCTCGGATCATACGATGATTTTGTGCAGTTTCACTAAAATCGACCTGAGCATCCCTGATGGCAAAGATATTGAAGAAGTGTGATTAGAATAATAGTACTGGCACTACTTCATGAGACATAAACTCATCACAAGTAGAAGCCGGTAGAAGTAGAGAAAGATCGACATGGAGATGGAGCTACGACAGTGGAGCAAGCCGGCTCCAAAAGGAAGATGGACTACCTGGGACGTCGGGCTGTAGCTAGAAGGGCGGTTGGGACGCGGCATCGGCCCATACTATGGTGACCCCCGATTGGGACGCACCGACTATGGGTTTTCTCCCTCGCCGATGTCGACCGCGTCTACGCAGAACATTGTTCCCTTCCTCCAGCTGCGGGATCAGGCTCGTCGTTCTATGCTTGTGAAGAGAGCAACCTAAGCAAGCAGGCTTGTAGCTTAGGCTCCTTCTAGTGTATATACTCCCTCCTTTCCGGTTTATAGGGCTTATCTCAAAATTTTAGTTTTTCCATTTTATAAGGCTCAATTTGGTTGTTTCCCATCACATGTTCAGATTCCAAGGTGCATTAAATCATTGCATGCAAGTATTAAGAGAAAATTGACCAATGCATGTAATTTATGCATGCATGCATTGGTAAACATACTTTTTTGAGGAAAACAAGAGCATTAATTGGGTGCTTTTGCAAACTACAAAAAGTATTCCACCACTCACCATCTACCTTGGTTGGTGAGATTTTTGAATTGAGCCTTATAAACCAGAAAGGAGGGAGTATAGTGGTTTTCTTTTTCTGTCCATATCAACCATTTTATATTGCGTACGTGTCATTCAAGAGTGAACTGATGGTTGCTTCTTCCGACTAACTTACTGTGTGATTTGACTGCTCCTTAGTGGCCCCTACACATACTCCCCCTATGTGTATGCAACAGTCACACGTACACATGGACGCAAAAACGCGCGCCATGCCCTAATGCATGCATGTCCGAGCAGACGACGGAACACACACGGTCACGCTCAAGTGCTCAACCTACACGTGCATGCACACAGATACTAGTGACTGTATGAACACCGGAAAATATATATATTGAGCGCAATGAGCGTATTATGAAGTCCACTGACCGTATTTTTACAAATATACAGTGACAGACAGTGTATTTATCTCGTTTGAAATTAAGCCATGTTAACCGGAGAGGAGGCAGCATGGACTAGCATTACTTTGCTGTGTCCCGTCAACTTGCCGAACGAGGAGAAGGTTGCAGGACGGGAGAAGCTTGCGCGCGGTGGCTCGCAGGACAAGGAGAAACTTTTGACTAATGCAAGCTCTCCCTCGCTCAGGCGGTGGACGTGCAACAGTTAATTCGGTGTCAGATTGCCAGAAGCATACTACACTATACTACTAGGAACCGGATGGAGGAGAGTCTGCACTCTTATTATAATTTTAAAATGTGATAAAGCAATCTTCAACACATTTGGTTCTCTTCGAGGGTTATCGCATGTGATAATGGAAGTTGATTGCATGGAACACTCGCCACAATTCTCGCTTAATTCTGGCTCATATCCTGTTACAAATAGTAGCGCTCAGTAATATTTCCTCTTTTTTTGTTATCCATCATGTAAACAGGTCAGCAAACCTTACGGCGCATCTTCGTGCGAACCGTGCTTGCTGCACTTTGAATGTGGCCGAGAGCTGGCTTGATGAAACACCTCGCTTCCTACTTCTTTTTTTGGCTTCCTAGTGACCAATGTCTTGGCTGATATATATGAATAAAGCTCTATCATTTACCCGCAAAAAAGATTAAGCCATATTAACCGGAAAGGAGGGAGTATGGACTAGCACTACTTTTTGGTGTGTCCCTCAACTCGCAGAACGAGGAGAAGCTTCCAGGACAAGGTGAAGCTCGCTTACGCCTTTTGACTAATGCAACCTACCCTCGGTGGACATGCATCAATCCATTCGGTGTCAGGCATACACTGTAGTACCCAACATGCGGAGTACCATCATTGTTCGACTTCACGAAGGGGCGAAGAGCCAAGCGCAGTACTAGTACGCGTACTTGGTTTTGCACCTTCATACTACACCACCCTCCGTCACAGTTTACAGGACGCGCTTCATTATGATGCATTTCTCTCAATGCATTTCCACCACCAGAGAGATTTTAGACGCGTTTGGTTTAATGCTCAATTAATTAGGGCGTGGTAACCGCAATCAAGTCCACAATTTTCTCTCCATGTACTATACTACTACGGAGTGCATGCATGTGTGTACCCGGGGTGGAAGCACTGCATGCATGTGTGTACGCGTTATTCCCTCTAGTAATAGACGCCGTGCTATAACTACCAATGCTATTTTTCAGGCCGATCGCTAGTCGCCTTGGTCCCATAGATTTTTTTTCTTTTTTCTGAAGCGCGCTGTATAAACAGTGACAGATGGAGTAGTATGAGCGGATTCAAAGAAGAGCGTATTGATGGTTGTTTCTTCAGAGCAACTTATAGTGGGAAAGGTGGGGCTTATGATTTGACTGCTCATTACTCACTATTAATGCGGCGCAACGACCGGGCTGAGTCTCCCATGCGGTTGTGCACTACCCCCTCGGTTCTTAAATATACTCCGAAGTATTTGTCTTTCTAAAATATGTTGAAATCTCTGTTAAGACGAATAAAATATTTAGGAACAGAGGGAGTACACATACGAAGCAAAATGAGTGAATCTACACTCTAAAATATGCCCGCTTGAAATTTGTAAAAAGACAAATATTTAGGAACGAAGGAGTATAATTTTGTGCATGGCACATGGACCCGGATGATGAAGAGGCTTCTGGCAATGCTATCAATCTTCCATCATTTGTTTACATAATTGACGTACTATACATATAATTTTCCAGCGACATGAAATTGTACAATGGTGTGAGCTTTCAGCTTTTGTTTCACGTGTCTTGCCATCGATGCTCTTTCGGAAACAATAAAAAACTAACTTCCTTGCTAATGCATGTCAATTATTAGCAGATCAGAGCTAATAATTACATCACAACTGAAGAAAAAGTTGTGAGAAGGTGTTAAATTAAAATTGATCCATGCTTTCATTGGCAGCAACGTCCCCCCAGCTCTGTCTAAATCAACAAGGCATGTTGGGAAAAAAGTAGCTGTTTGGAGCATGCAACATTCCCGATCATTTTGTGCAGTCCCACTAAAATAGAGCTGAGCGTCCCTGTTCCAAAGATATCAAGTGTGATTACGATAATAGAGGACTGCTGATGAAACAATAAACACACAAATAGAAGCCGGTCACCTTTGCAGTCTCTCTTAAGACTAACTAGTTGGAGAAGATTAGGCTTGGAGTTGGATGAGGAGGATAGAGCAAAACCAATCTCCCTTTGTGCAGTCGCACTGAAATGTAGAGACGTTCCCCGTGTGACATTTTAGTACAATTGCACAAAACACTCTTAAGAAAAAAGTGATTTGTGCAGTTCACCAAAAGGTCGCAATAGCAACGAGGTGAAATGGATAGCCCTGTTTGCAAAAAAGAGGTAGAAAGGAAACAATTACTGGCCAATAACAGTTGATGACACATGCGACGACAAAAAAGAAGCATATTCCTTGTCCTAAGGGAAGATAACAACACGGTTGTGTTTGTCTAAAACAGTGTGAGGACGAGAATACAATATGGAAAGTACGTCGGACGAGCTACGCTTTGGGCAAAGAACTATGGAAGATCCACATGCAGCGACGTGGGAAAACAGGCAGTGGAGCAAGGCCGGAGGGGATACCTGGAGGTCGTCGGGATGTAACTAGGTGAGCGGCGGCGGGCGGAATCTGCGAGCAGGTGGCGTAGGCCCTGCCGCACCGGAGCTTGGTCAGAGAGAACGGCGTGTACCGTAGATCGGGACGTGCTGCCTCGGCGCCGTCGAACTGAGAAACGATGCACTTCCTTCCTTTCCCCCGGCGGACGGGATGCGGCCGAATCAGTGACCAACGGTGAGAGAGAGAGGCCACCGCACTCCCTTTCCCCCGGCGGACGGGATGCGGCCGGATCAGTGACCAACGGTGAGAGAGAGAGGCCACCGCACTCCCTTTCCCCCGGTGGACGGGATGCGGCCGGATCAGTGACCAACAGTGAGAGAGAGAGAGGCCACCGGAGCCTTGTGTGAGATACTCTGAAGAGCGGACTAACTTTTCCTCCATAAAAATCGTTTTATATTCTGCGTACGTGCCATCGAGCGCTATAACTTTATTTAAAAATAACGCGGCAACGCGTCAAGTCAAACTTTGTTTCGTGCATGCGTGGTACACGACCTCCCTAGGTAAACAACCGCTACAGGCGTTCAAATTAGCACGTGGGCTGCCATTTCGTAAAGAAATGAGCTCCACCGTGTACCTGTGCGGGTGTGGCTGGGCATGAAGCATGAGTACGTGCACGGTGCACCTATTCTCTTCTTGTATACGTACACCACCTACGTGGGGTTGTGTGAGAGAGATACAAACCTAGAGAGATATAGTGTGTGGGTTCTTGAGAGTTTTTTTTGTGTGTGTGGGGGGGGGGTCAATCAAAAAATTTAACATATGCAATGTGTGTGAAATAGAGTCCAAGATATAACATATATAGAGAGGGGGCGATCCACGAGAAAAGAGTGGAGGTATCATCGGCTTGAGGTGTCCATAGAATCAAAGAGAGGGATGATGTGTGTGTGTGTGCACGCGCGATCGATAAAGAGTGCCATCGAATTTGTGTGTGCCCACGTCAAAGATATAGAGTGGCTGGCCTACTGGAACGTGAGATGGGACATGTGCAGTTTGTCTCTGTGGCATGGATACCTTCCTGCAGCGCTCGACTATCGGTGTGTGGTGGGGGAAGAGGGAGGCCCAATTAACTATAGGGGTACAATGGCTGGTATATGTGTGGAGGAGGAGAGAGGCCTACCTCATGTATTAAGGAGATCGATCTGCCTCATGTATTAAGGGAGATCGATCGGCATCCATGCATATGTGCAGGAGATGAATAAGGTTGGGAGAGAGACAGAGCTAGAGTGTTGGAGGGGATGGTAGTGGAGTTGCTTCTAACAAATGGTGGGATAGGCTTGCTAGACAAACGGAGGGCACGCCCGCAATAACAATAAGAGAGGAGATGGCTTCTTGTTGTCTGTGCACGTGCGTGTGAGAGACGGGTCAGGAGGCATGCACGAATGATGAGGGGGACGATGTGGCTGTGGTAAGCAGACGTAACTACATAGGAAGATCAATCGCCCTTTGTAAGAGAAAGGAGAGACATAACTTGTGAGGTACGTCGATCGATAGGGGGGGCGTAGTTAAAGTCGATCTAGGTATATGTTGGGAGATCGATCGGTATACATGCATGTGTGTGTTAGAAGCAAATGAGGCACGAGGAGAAGGATAGAGAGAAAGGAATGCATGTAGGAGGTGGTACGAGAGGCATACTATATCGAGGGGGAGGAGTGTGCGAGTACAAGAACGATGAAAAGAGTGGTGGGAGTGAGGCATGGACGGGGACAAGAGAAGAGGGGAAGCTTGTGTTTATGCTAGGCACACCTGGCTAGAGAGGCATATCGATTGATGTGTGCCGTAAAGAAGGAGCTGGGGGGCCTACACACACTGTGGGTGAACGACCTAAAGTGAAAAGACGAATTTGCGCGATGGAGCTAGAGAATGCTGAGGGAGGGTGAGAGGGACGTGGGCGTGTGCATGCACAAGAGAAAGTTAGCGCTAGCTACAAAGATAAGAGGGTTGTGTGGGTGTAAAAGACGAACAGAGATCATATATACTTCATTATAAAAAGTGAATTCGGATATTTGAAGAATTTATCATAGCGTTTCAAACCGATGGATGTGTGAATATATATAACGGTGATACACATGGTGTGGTTATGAACATGGTATACTACATTTAATACTATATTTTATCTCTACTCTTATAAAAAACGGAGTTGTTGATGATGGTGTGCCTGCCATCCTGCATTATAGGTCGTCTGATTTATATCTGGCGGATAGCAAGGAAACTATGATGGTTGAAGTTGGCAACAATCATGATTGTAGATTCTTATTGAAATAGAGAAACGAATTCAAATTTAGTTCGAATTGCAGCGGTAGTATAGACATTTGGAATGCACTAAAATGTTGGTATGAGTAGGTTACATGCATTATACAGCAAGCGAAAAAATTTAATCGGACATAACATGGATTCATACTCCCTCCTTCCATCTACATAGGGCGTAATGAGATTTTTAAGACCGCCTTTAACTATTGACAAGATTAACAGTACATGACATGCACAATGTGAAAATTATATCATTGAAAGAACTTTTCACAGACGAATTTAACGGTGTGCTTTGTGTAAGTTGCATGTCATATATCTTTGCTCTAATATTTGACCAAAAGTTAGCATCGAAAAACGCATTAGGCCCTATATAGATGGAAGGAGGGAGTAGCTTTGAATAGCATTTGTATAGTAAAACGGGGCAAGACTCTCTCTTTGTGTGGTGTGAATAGTTTTATTTTTTTCGTTTTCTTTTTGGTTGAGGGAAGTGCGAATTGATTTGGTACGTACAAGTACAATATTACGACACGTTAGGCTTGTCCCTAAAATTCAACCCGCGTCTTGTTATATCCCGAAAATTCAGATATCGTGCTCCCAAAACTGGCGCCTTCACAACCCGCGCCTTGCTATCCCGAAATTACAACGCGCGCGAAAACTCCCTCCAGCTGCCAAATCCCGACATGCGAAATCCCCCTTCTAACCCTAAGCCAAAAGCGCCGCTAGTTCAAATCGGTGGGGGGTACTTTTGTAACACACCCTACATTTTGGACAAGCGCGTTCCTAAGTCATGCTTCACCCCCTCCCATCACCCCCTTTTCGCCATTCGAAATCCCAGGCCGCCATAACCTCTCTGCTCTAGCCACGAAACCCCACCCTTCTCTGTCCGCCACGTCACCGCTACCCAGCCGGAGCCTCTTCCCCGACGACGTCGTCCACCGCAACAGCTCGACGTTCCTCGTCGACCTCCCCGGATGAGGATCCGTCATCCATCTCGTCGTCCCGCCGGTTCAGCCGCCCCGTCCTCCACCTCCAAGGAGCTGCTCCAACGATCGCCTTGTCTATCACGGCCGCTCCATCCCCATAACGCCGCCTTAACCTGCTCCACCAGAACCGCATCATCCTCACCGACTCCTCGGACGAAGCCGAGGCCTATTCGGCACCACCAAAGAGGTTGTACACTCATCACATCACACCTTCTCCTTAACTCGACCTCCCGGCGCCGACGGTGCTCCAGCCCGCACCCCCGTGGAGCGGCTACCTTGAAGCCGGCGCTGCGGGCGACATCTCCATGGCGGCTCTCCGCCAGTGCGAGGCCCCTTTGGCAGCGGTGTCCATACCAGCCGGATCTGCTGCTGCTCTGGCTCTCGCTCGATCGCTCGCTCGCCCAGCTGCTGCTGCTGCTGCTCTCCCCCTCGCTCGTGCTGCTGCTCTGCTCCGATTAAGCCACACTTCAGTCGACTGAATCGACTTTTGGGTCAGTCGATTTTCAGGGGTTTGGGGGGCTCGCCGAAGTTAAGGAAGAACCACCCGCAGCGGGGACGAGGGCTCGCCGGAGAGGTACCCCACTATCTATCTTAGGGTTCATGGTGGGGCGGGGGCGGGGGTCCTAGAGGGCTGGCCGGGGCGGCGGTGGCGAGTTGTTTCGGGGCGGCGAGGCGGCGCTGGGGCCGGCGGTTCGGCCGGTGGTGGCTGGCGGCTCAGGGGGGTGCAGGTTGAAGATGAACTGCAGACCCTCCCTAAACTACATGTCAAGTGCCTCTCTGCTACCATTGCGTTCGGTTTCGACAGTAGCATTCAGATTCCACAGTAAATTTCAGTTTCGACAGTTAAGTTCAGAGTTAATAGTTTTTACCTCATCTGTTGTAGTCAGGTGGTTTTTGGTGATGTTAATTTTACATCCATTTTACATCATCTATTGGAGATGCTATTAGAATCCCACTTGAGATTGACGATGTCTGTCTTGTGCTGCTTCAGCCTTGACGTCTTACGGCTCACCGGAGCTGCTCCAACGACAGAACGATCCATCACAACAGAGCAGTGCCCTGGACGCCGTCTACAGATTCCTTAGATCTTCCTCCACACCTCCGACAGCCACCTCTGCCTCAACTGCTTCAGCGACCAATCCAATGATGCTGAGGTCGACACGGCTACGGCAAAGAGGTTGTACACTTGTTGCATCACTTATTACTATACATTCACGTCGATCCATTAGGGCTATTTTGGTTCAACGGGAAAACATTGATCCACTGGTTGTTACCATCACTCTAAATTTCTGCATGCTCTCCTTACATAATCTCACCATATATTTTTCGTATGCATGTCAGATATTGTACACAATCATGTTGAACATGTAGAGAAAAAGAGAAGAGTTTTGCGCGGCAATACAATGTCATGCAGACATCGCTCCATGGTGGGTTCAATGGCAAACCCTCCCCACCCCTCTCCAGATTGTAATCCAGAGGAATATATCTGTTCTGAGGCGGATTCGGACGCCGCTGACCACTCCTATTTACCCCCCAAGGTGTTTGCTCTACCTTGGCATGATGATGTTAATCATATCATGCATATGTTGCCTTGCAGTGCCTACTTTTGACATCATATATGTCATCTGCTTAGTTTAGACATGTTCTGTAATGCCACCTGTTTAGTTTCTATCATATATGGGAATTATGCAGTCTCATGTCTTTTAGCCAGCCATAATATATGTGAAATGTGCAATGCCATCCTGTTTAACCAGGCATCATATATTTGAATGATATCTTGCCCATCCTTTTCTTCATTACATTTCCATTTGTCGACAATGTTTGTACATTAAACTACTCTTCGTATGAATCAGCCATTTGGGTGGGAGATGGAAAAATCTGGAGTGAAAACAAGGCCTTCAGAGCAGACAGTGCTACCTGTCGAAGCAGATCTCTTGTTGGGTCCCGATAGCTCCTCAGAGATGGATTCAGAGACAGATGACCAGTCCTATTCCCCCACTGAGGTATATGCTCTAACTTGGCACAGTTATACTGCTCATATCATGCATACGGTGTCTTGCATTGCATAGTTTAGACATCATATACACAATATTCAACACCATGTTCTTAGTCAGACATCATATCGAATGCCCTCTGTTTAGCATATAAATCATATATGTGAATTAAATGATGCGATCCTGATTACTTAGATAACATGTAGGTGAATTATGTCAGGCGATCCTGTTTAGTTATTCATCATATCTTTGAATTATGTTATGCTATGCTATCCAGTTTAGATAGACATCATATATGTGAAATTATGTAATGCTATCCGTTTTAGTTAAACAATATACATGTCAACTATTTCATGCCCTCTTTTTTCCACACTATCTATTGCATCTGTCTCTCATACAATGTCTGTACATTCAACTATGTTTCCTGTTTATCAGCCATTTGAATTGGAGCGGGTGATGCCAGTATCTAGCGGACTAAAAACACGGTCTTCAAATAAAACAGTGCTACCTCTTGGTGGAGATAGCACCCCGGTTGTACATGCACAAGAAGCAGCCCTACCACACATAACCCAAACTCTCGCAGATTGTACCCCTACTACGATGGACAGAGAACCAGCTTCACCCAATCCAACCCCAACCCCAGCCGATAGTAACCTAGTTCCTGTTGACACAGCACCATCTCCACCACAGAGCTCCCAAACAAGAGCAGTTAGTAAGGTAGTTCCAGTGCCCAAAGGTCCAGTACTATCACGGCGAACCCCAACTCCACCAGTTAGTACGCCTATTCCTGTGGAGGAAGCACAACCAGCTAGTCGTAGTTTAGCATCTATCACATTTGATGTTGGTAAATTGTATGTGCGTATCTTCCCATCTTGGAAATATTATACTGAAGATGAAGGAAAATGCCAGTTGCAGGTGTTTGTCCAGGAGTTATGTGTAAGTAATGTTATTCATGGCAATTACTTTGCTTCGTCCCATACATCCTACCTCCATGATGGTTATAATACAACAAATTTTCCCATTTTTCTCAATAGAGAAGGACGGATTTGGAAACTCAGGATGAGGTAACCTGTGCTAATACCTTTGCTATCTTCAAGAATGCTTGGTGGCAGTATCGGAATTACCTAAAGAAAACGTACTTCACCGGCAAAGAAACTCATCAAATTCCCTTACATTCTCCTGAGACACATTTACTGGACGATGACTGGGAACGCCTTGTTCTATACTGGTCCCGAACCAAGAATGTGGTAAGGTCTATGAGCTCATTTTCTATTTTTAAGTATTATATTCTTGCGTCTTACTGTACTCTGTTCATGTAGAACAAGTGCCTAAACCTGAAGAACAACTTTTCTAATTTAAGATTTCATTGCTACCATAGGACATAGATATATGTTTGTTTGATGCTTTTATTATGTACTACTACTTGGCAATAGAAGACTTGGTAGTTTAATCCTGTCCACCTTACTCATGAACTGGTTCACCGAAATGAGTTTCATATACAAGTACATGCTAAACTTGTTATGTGTCTGCTTGTTTCTTCTTTTAGAATGCTGACAGAATATTGGGGAAGAGTGCCTTATTAAGCAACGGTAAAGGAAGTAATGCAGATAAGGTTCAGGATAGTGACACATTCTGTCTTGGTTTAGTGTTGGAGTTACTGGCCACTACCGCTTGCACAAGCTATTCAAACTCACTATCTGAATCAGTTCGGTTTCTTGAGTCTCAACTAGAAGCTGAAAGACATCGATCAGCCGTGCTGCGACAAGAAGCGGAAGGATTGCGGAAGTCCCTGGAGCATTCAGATGCATACTTTCTGGTGCAATAGCAAGCGTTGGAGGATTTTAGCGCCAAACGGGACAAAGCTAATCAGCTTGCTAAGCTTATTGCCAGCATGGTGGATACCCAGGATAACGTTTCTTGAGCTCTTCTGAAGTTGTTTCAGTTATGCTCTTGTTTTGCTGCCACGTTTATTTGCATTGGTGGCCAATTTTGACGGCCAGTGTATATGATATGCTGCTTTGTTCCCTATATTTGCACTAGTGGCGAACTTTGATGCCGAGTGGATGTAATATGTGTAATAGCCGTGATAGCCTAGCGTTAGTTGCTTGCTTATTTATTTCCTTGCTGTCTTGTTTATTTGTTTGCTTCTAGTCATTGCAGATATTTTTCCGCGGTTAACTAGTGGTTTCAATAACCTATTTTTTAAAACTAGGACACAATAAACATGGGCTAATATTTACTGTAGTGACACTGGGCCTCCTACGGGCCGTAGAAACAGTGGGCCTTCTATGGGTCGTATCATCAATGGGCCTTATACGGGCCGTATGATCGATTGGCCAAACATGGGCCAATAACAGGCCGCATTATGGCCGTAAACGGGCTAGAGTTGGAACCGTCCGTTCATGGGCCGACCGTAACGGGCCATCGTTAATAGGCCGTATTTGATGACGCTATGAAAATGACACAACGTATTAACGGACCACAAACGGGCCTACTGTAACCACGGGCTGAATTTGGCCCACAAGCAGAAAATGATAGTAACGGGACGTAAGTAAACGAATGCTGGAAATGAGCCCAAGAATAAATGGGCTCTGAGAAGGCAGAAAGATAACATGGGCTGGAAACGGCCCAACAGAATAACGAGCCGTTAATGGGTATAAAGTGATACACTGTTTATTACGGGCCAGTTTCACCACGGGCCGTTAACGGGTGTAAAGTGATACACTGTTCATTACGGGCCAGTTTCACCACAGGTCGTTAATAGGCCAAGAGTTACATAGGGCCTCATATGGGCCGAAAGACGTCATGGGCCATACATGGGCCAGAAGTGAAAATGGGCTGGAATCATATTGGATGGCCCAGATGACGCTACTGGGCCTAATTCGAATAGGGCATAATGGGCCTTGGGTTAGCGGGCTGTAAATGGGCTATATGCGAACAGGCCGTTAACAGGCTTTCCATGGGCCACCCCTCCAGCTTTTGACCAAGTCAAACGGGCCGACCTTTTCACAGGAATGGGCCTCTGTTGGGCCGTGCCACGTGTCAACGTATCATAGGCGCCTATCTGACCCACTGACGAGCTGACATGTGTTTCGTCCGGCCAGTAAGAATTTTACACGTGGAAATTTCCCATTGGTCGAGGCTGTTAATGGGTTATCGGATCCAAAACCCGACCCGATAACTTAACGGCGTTCCGTTACGGTGGATGCCATGTGTCGGTCACCCTTGACGAAAGCACTTCGGTGACGCGCGATTTATCGTCATGGAAGTGGACACTTCCGTGATGATAATTTTGGTAATGTCATGGAACACTTCTACGACAGCACAAGTATGACTATCTTGATTCTGTCATAAATTTGTCATGGATGTACATGCATGACAAAAAAGCGACCTACTGTGACAAACACGTATCATCACGGAAGTGTATTTTTTTGTAGTGCCCCCTTGTTCATGTTTTTCATTCCGTACGAACTGTACCTGTGTGGGATGCTTTTAATGAAAAAAGGGATGCTTGCCGGGTTTTTCGTTTGTGGGTAAATCCCGCGACAAGTAGCGAATCCTTGTTATTTTTTAAGATAAACGTTTTCACCCGGCAACAGGCCTTGTCGTCCCTCCACTCCACTCGTTCGTTCTCGCGCTCTTGGCGGAGGCAGGGATGGAGTGGGCTTTAGGCCCCTCGTTCTACCTCCTTGCCACCGCGGCTACAACCATATCCGGACCCAGGAGTTAATCCTTAGGTACAGGAAAAAGGGGAGCATGGCAGCCTAGAGATAAAAATGAGGTTTCACATGCCCCAGTCCTTCCGAATGCATGACAGAGGATAAAAGACTTATCTGGATCTGCAGCCCCCCGGCAATCTCATCTTGCCACGGTTGGATCCTTGTTCTTGCAGCCCCCGGCAACTCTGGTTTGCCGGGGTCGGGACGCTGGCCCATTTTCTTTCTTCCAAGTAGCTCAACAGAAGTGCTCATGTGCCCTGCGAACCAAAAGAGGACAGAAGAAAAACAGATAGACGTGCACTCGACCTCTAAGCTAGGGGTTAGTCACTGCTGGGCACTATTAACCCTAATCAAGGAAGAGACTCGACCTAGAATGCATGCTATGACTTAGGGCGCCAACGCTTCATTTATTTATGCTCAGGGTCTACGCCTGGCTTTGTACAAAGGGTCACATGCCTTGCCGGCAAAGCTTGTACAAAAGGTGGCTTGCCGGGAGGCCCGGCAAGCCGCGCCTTATGGGTAAAACTTGCGAAGATGCTCGATGTTCCAGGAGTTGCTCACTGGGACGGCATCTCGGTCTCCAGGCGGACTGCGCCAGGCCTGGTGACTCGTATTACCCGATAAGGGCCTTCCCACTTTGGCGTCAACTTGTTGGAATTCTTGGCCGACTGAACGCAGCCGAAGAACAAGGTCGCCTTCCTCAAAGCTTCGGGCATGAACCTTGCGGCTATGGTAGGCGCAAGGCTTGCTGGTAGCGTGCCTCTCACAGCCGCCCGAAGACGATCTTCCTCAAGGAGCGTCGCGTCATCTTGGCGCAACGGCTCTTGCTCAAGCTCATCATAAGCGAGCACTCGAGGTGACCCGTATATGAGTTCCATGGGGAGAACTGCTTCTGCCCTGTATACCAGGGAAAAAGGTGTCTGGCCGGTGGCTCGATTTGGCGTCGTTCTGATCGACCAAAGAACCATCGGCAATTCATCAATCCAGCGCCTTCCACTCTTGTGTAGCTTGTCAAAGGTCTTCGTTCTCAAGCCTCGCAATACTTCAGCATTTGCCCTCTCCGCTTGGCCGTTGCTCCATGGATGTGCCACAGAAGCAAAACATACCTTGCTGCCGAGGTCCTGAATGTATTGCATGAAGGTGTGGCTCGTGAACTGCGTGCCGTTGTTGGTGATGACTCTATTTGGCACACCAAAACGGCAGACCAGTCCTTTGAAAAACTTGACAACTGACTGAGCAGTCACCTTTCTCACTGCTTCCACCTTCGGCCACTTTGTGAACTTGTCGATTGCAACGTACAAGTACTCAAAGCGCCCGACAGCGCGGGGGAAAGGGCCCAGTATGTCGAGCCCCCAGACTGAGAACGGCCAGGAGAGAGGGATTGTTTGAAGAGCTTGGGCTGGTTCATGAAGCTTCTTTGAATGGAACTGGAACGCTTCACACTTGGTTACTAGTGCCGTCGCATCCTGGAGAGCGATGGGCCAGAAAAAACCTTGCCGGAACGTCTTCCCGGCAAGGGCCCTCGACCCTATGTGGGAGCCACATATGCCTCCATGAATCTCCACCAACAGCTCAAGTCCTTCCTCCCGGGGGATGCACTTCAATTTCACACCGTTTGGCCTTCTCCTGTATAGGACGTCATCGACAAACTGGTACAGGGCGGACCGACGGGCTACCTTTTCCGCTTCTTCCTACTCCTCAGGAAGTTCCCCTGTTTGGAGGAATTGGACGGTATGTTGTGCCCACGCCGGAGCCTGGGGCTCGACAGCAAGGGCCAAAGGCATTTCTTCCGCCATGGGAGCGGCTGTCTCTACGGCCAGGGCTTGACGCCCTGTCGGAGCCAGTCGCTCTTGGGCAGGCTCAGCGTCCGCGGCAGCACCCTTGCTGGCAGCCCCAGGGGGCTCGGTAGGAAAGTACTTGCGGGACCTGATTTCCTCCGCTTGTTCTGCCCCGCTGATGGTTCGACAGATGGTTGAGTTAACCGGAGCAAAAAGGTACCTGGTTCCACAGGTAGCTTGAATGGGCACGCTTTGACAGGTAATCGGCGATGTCGTTCTCCGCTCGGGGGACGTGCTCCGCCTGGATACCGTCAAAGCGTTCTCCAGCTTCCTCACCTCATCTACGTAGCTTCCATCAATGGGCTCTGATAATCTTGTTGACTGCTCTGACAACGAGCTGCGAGTCACCCCTGACGATGAGCTTCTTAACCCCGAGGTCTGCCGCGATCCTGAGACCGGCAAGCAATCCCTCGTACTCAGCAGTGTTGTTGGTGGACATCTCCCTGGGAAAGTGCATCTGGATCACATACTTGAGGTGCTCTCCGGTGGGTGCGACAGCACACCAGCACTGGCGCCTTGCAGCGAGAAAGCCCCGTCAAAGTACATGATCCACGCGTTGCTTCCTTGCCGGGGAGAGTGGTCTCCTGGATTTCTCGTCGGGCGTTGAGGTCCATTCTGCAATGAACTCCCCAAGACTCTGCTCTGGATTGTCGAAGTACTTTCAAACTTCAACCCAAAGCTTGACAACTCCAAGGCCCACTCCACAATCCTTCCGGTTCTGGGGTTGTGCAGTATCCATTGCAACGGGAGGCGGGTGACGACAGTGATCTCGTGGGCTTGGAAGTAATGACGCAGCTTCCTCGAGGCCATAAGGAGGCCGAAGAGCAATTTCTGCACACCGGAGTACCTCGACCTAGCCCCCTGCAAGAGGGAGCTGACAAAGTAAACCGGGTGCTGCATCATCTTCTTCTTCTGCACCCTCACTCGACTGCGCGGGCATGCCTTGGTGGCATCAGACTCTGCCGGGGGCCGCGCCTTGCCGGCACCAGGCCCTACCGGGGGAATCTTTGGCTTGCCATCCGCTGGTTCTACCGCCGTTACTGCCTCCTCGTCGACCTCTCTCTGTGCCACCAGTGCGGCACTGACCACTTGATTCGCCGCCGCCAGATACAGCAGCAACGGTTCTTGTGGTTTAGGCGCAACCAGTATTGGCGTGGAGGAAAGGTATTTCTTCAGATCCTGCAGTGCCGCTCGGCTTCTGGGGTCCACTCTATTGGGCCTGCCTTCTTCAAGATTTTGAAAAGGAAGGGCGCGCTCGGCGGACTTGGAGATGAACCGGCTCATGGCGGCAACGCAGCCGGTGAGCCGACGCACATCCTTGATCCGCTTGGGCGCCTCGATCTGCTCAATAGCCTTGATCTTGTCTGGGTTTGCCTCGATCCCGCTGCGACACAAAGAATCCGAGAAGCTTGCCGGACGGAACGCCGAAGACCACTTCTCAGGGTTCAGCTTGAGGTTGATCTTGCGCAGGTTAGCAAATGTCTCTTCCAGATCTTGCACAAGAGTTGGCCCGTCCTTGGTTTTGACCACTATGTCATCCATGTAGGCCTCCATATTTCTATGGAGCTGAGGTTCAAAACCAATTTGGACTGCTCTTGCAAACGTTGAGCACACTCTTCAACCCGAAAGGCATCCGTAAAAAGCAATACGTACCACATGGGGTGATGAATGTCGTCTTCTCTTCATCCTCTTTGTCATGAAGATTTGGTGGTAGCCTGAGTAGGCGTCGAGGAATGATAACAGATCACACCCGGCCGTGGAGTCAACAATCTGGTCGATGCGCGGCAACGGGAAGGGGTCCTTAGGACAAGCCTTATTGATCTGTGTAATCAATACACAGCCTCCACTTCCCATTCGCCTTGCGCACCACTACCGATTGGCCAACCACGTCGGGTGGAGCACCCCTCTCACCAAACCTGCCGCTTCCTAACTTCCTGATCTCCTCTGTGATGAACTCCTGCCTCTCAGAGCCTGCTTTCTGACCTTCTGCTTGACGGGCCGTGGGGCAGACAGCTAGGTGGTGCTCAATCACCTCCCTGGGAACACCGGGGATGTCGGATGCTTGCCATGCAAACACGTCGACATTCGCCAGGAAGGTGATGAGAGCGCCTTCCTATTTACTGTCGAAGGTGGAGCCTATGGTGAAGGCCCCTCCCGTGCCATCCTCCTTGACGGGCACCTTCTTGGTCTGCGGCGGCTCGGCTATGGGTCTCTTGCTCTTGTCGGTAGAGCTCTCTGGCACGTCCTCGACGGTAGCACAACACTCCAAGGAGGTGCGCTTGCCAGAGTGTGTGCGAGAGGTCTTGCCGGGCTTCTTCTTCCCTCCGGGGGCTTCAGCGGCAGGAGCAGGTGCCTTGGCGGCAGCCGCTGCAACTGCTTCTCGGTAGAGCTGGTCGGCGCAGATCAGCGCGTCCTTCTTGTCGGAGGGGACGGAGATGATGGTCAACGGCCCGGGCATCTTTAGCATGTTGTAGGCGTAGTGTGACGCCGCCATGAACTTGGCTAGTGTCGGGCGGCCAAGGATCCCGTTGTAGGGCAAGGGGATCTCATCTACGTCGAAGACGATCCTCTCCGTCCTGTATTTTAACTCTCCTCCAAACGTCACGGGCAGTGTGACCTTTCCCTTCGGCTGGTGTCGGTGTCAAAACCGGCGGATCTCGGGTAGGGGGTCCCGAACTGTGTGTTCATGGGCCGACCGTAACGGGCCATCGTTAATAGGCCGTATTTGATGACGCTATGAAAATGACACAACGTATTAACGGACCACAAACGGGCCTACTGTAACCACGGGCTGAATTTGGCCCACAAGCAGAAAATGACAGTAACGGGCCGTAAGTAAACGAATGCTGGAAATGAGCCCAAGAATAAATGGGCTCTGAGAAGGCAGAAAGATAACATGGGCTGGAAACGGCCCAACAGAATAACGGGCCGTTAATGGGTATAAAGTGATACACTGTTTATTACGGGCCAGTTTCACCACGGGCCGTTAACGGGTGTAAAGTGATACACTGTTCATTACGGGCCAGTTTCACCACAGGTCGTTAATAGGCCAAGAGTTACATAGGGCCTCATATGGGCCGAAAGACGTCATGGGCCATACATGGGCCAAAAGTGAAAATGGGCTGGAATCATATTGGATGGCCCAGATGACGCTACTGGGCCTAATTCGAATAGGGCATAATGGGCCTTGGGATAGCGGGCTGTAAATGGGCTATATGCGAACAGGACGTTAACAGGCTTTCCATGGGCCACCCCTCCAGCTTTTGACCAAGTCAAACGGGCCGACCTTTTCACAGGAATGGGCCTCTGTTGGGCCGTGCCACGTGTCAACGTATCATAGGCGCCTATCTGACCCACTGACGAGCTGACATGTGTTTCGTCCGGCCAGTAAGAATTTTACACGTGGAAATTTCCCATTGGTCGAGGCTGTTAACGGGTTATCGGATCCAAAACCCGACCCGGTAGCTTAACGGCGTTCCGTTACGGTGGATGCCATGTGTCGGTCACCCTTGATGAAAGCACTTCGGTGACGCGCGATTTATCGTCATGGAAGTGGACACTTCCGTGATGATAATTTTGGTAATGTCATGGAACACTTCTACGACAGCACAAGTATGACTATCTTGATTCTGTCATAAATTTGTCATGGATGTACATGCATGACAAAAAAGCGACCTACTGTGACAAACACGTATCATCACGGAAGTGTATTTTTTTTGTAGTGCCCCCTTGTTCATGTTTTCATTCTGTACGAACTGTACCTGTGTGGGATGCTTTTAATGAAAAAAGGGATGCTTGCCGGGTTTTTCGTTCATGGGTAAATCCCGCGACAAGTAGCGAATCCTTGTTATTGTTTAAGATAAACGTTTTCACCCGGCAACAGGCCTTGTCGTCCCTCCACTCCACTCGTTCGTTCTCGCGCTCTTGGCGGAGGCAGGGATGGAGTGGGCTTTAGGCCCCTCGTTCTACCTCCTTGCCACCGCGGCTACAACCATATCCGGACCCAGGAGTTAATCCTTAGGTACAGGAAAAAGGGGAGCATGGCAGCCTAGAGATAAAAATGAGGTTTCACATGCCCCAATTCTGTTCCGAAATGCATGACAGAGGATAAAAGACTTATCTGGATCTGCAGCCCCCCGGCAATCTCATCTTGCCACGGTTGGATCCTTGTTCTTGCAGCCCCCGGCAACTCTGGTTTGCCGGGGTCGGGACGCTGGCCCATTTTCTTTCTTCCAAGTAGCTCAACAGAAGTGCTCATGTGCCCTGCGAACCAAAAGAGGACAGAAGAAAAACAGATAGACGTGCACTCGACCTCTAAGCTAGGGGTTAGTCACTGCTGGGCACTATTAACCCTAATCAAGGAAGAGACTCGACCTAGAATGCATGCTATGACTTAGGGCGCCAACGCTTCATTTATTTATGCTCAGGGTCTACGCCTGGCTTTGTACAAAGGGTCACATGCCTTGCCGGCAAAGCTTGTACAAAAGGTGGCTTGCCGGGAGGCCCGGCAAGCCGCGCCTTACGGGTAAAGCTTGCGAAGATGCTCGATGTTCCAGGTGTTGCTCACTGGGATGGCATCCTCGGTCTCCAGGTGGACTGCGCCAGGCCTGGTGACTCGTATTACCCGATAAGGGCCTTCCCACTTCGGCGTCAACTTGTTGGAATTCTTGGCCGACTGAACGCGCCGAAGAACAAGGTCGCCTTCCTCAAAGCTTCGGGCATGAACCTTGCGGCTATGGCAGTGGCGCAAGGCTTGCTGGTAGCATGCCACTCTCACAGCCGCCCGAAGACGATCTTCCTCAAGGAGCGTCGCGTCATCTTGGCGCAACGGCTCTTGCTCAAGCTCATCATAAGCGAGCACTCGAGGTGACCCGTATATGAGTTCCATGGGGAGAACTGCTTCTGCCCTGTATACCAGGGAAAAAGGTGTCTGGCCGGTGGCTCGATTTGGCGTCGTTCTGATCGACCAAAGAACCACCGGCAATTCATCAATCCAGCGCCTTCCACTCTTGTGCAGCTTGTCAAAGGTCTTCGTTCTCAAGCCTCGCAATACTTCAGCATTCGCCCTCTCCGCTTGGCCGTTGCTCCGTGGGTGTGCCACAGAAGCAAAACATACCTTGCTGCCGAGGTCCTGAATGTATTGCATGAAGGTGTGGCTCGTGAACTGCGTGCCGTTGTTGGTGATGACTCTATTTGGCACACCAAAACGGCAGACCAGTCCTTTGAAAAACTTGACAGCTGACTGAGCAGTCACCTTTCTCACTGCTTCCACCTTCGGCCACTTTGTGAACTTGTCGATTGCAACGTACAAGTACTCAAAGCGCCCGACAGCGCGGGGGAAAGGGCCCAGTATGTCGAGCCCCCAGACTGAGAACGGCCAGGAGAGAGGGATTGTTTGAAGAGCTTGGGCTGGTTCATGAAGCTTCTTTGAATGGAACTGGAACGCTTCACACTTGGTTACTAGTGCCGTCGCATCCTGGAGAGCGATGGGCCAGAAAAAACCTTGCCGGAACGTCTTCCCGGCAAGGGCCCTCGACCCTATGTGGGAGCCACATATGCCTCCATGAATCTCCACCAACAGCTCAAGTCCTTCCTCCTGGGGGATGCACTTCAATTTCACACCGTTTGGCCTTCTCCTGTATAGGACGTCATCGACGAACTGGTACAGGGCGGACCGACGGGCTACTTTTTCTGCTTCTTCCTACTCCTCAGGAAGTTCCCCTGTTTGGAGGAATTGGACGGTATGTTGTGCCCACGCCGGAGCCTGGGGCTCGACGGCAAGGGCCAAAGGCATTTCTTCCGCCATGGGAGCGGCTGTCTCTACGACCAGGGTTTGACTCCCTACCGGAGCCAGTTGCTCTTGGGCAGGCTCAGCGTCCGCGGCAGCACCCTTGCCGGCGGCCCCAGGGGGCTCGGCAGGAAAGTACTTGCCGGGACCTGACTTCCTCCGCTTGTTCAGCCCAGCTGATGGTTCGACGGATGGTTGAGTTAGTCGGAGTAAAAAGGTACCTGGCTCCATAGGTAGCTTGAATGCGACACGCTTTGACAGGTAATCGGCGGTGTCGTTCTCCGCTCGGGGGATGTGCTCCGCTTGGATACTGTCAAAGCGTTCCTCCAGCTTCCTCACTTCATCTATGTAAGCTTCCATCAATGGGCTCTGATAATCCTTGTTAACCTGTCTGACAACGAGCTGCGAGTCACCCCTAACGATGAGCTTCTTAACCCCGAGGTCTGCCGCGATCCTAAGACCGGCAAGCAATCCCTCATACTCAGCAGTGTTGTTGGTGGACATCTCCCTAGGGAAGTGCATCTGGATCACGTACTTGAGGTGCTCTCCGGTGGGCGTGACGAGCAGCACACCAGCACCGGCGCCTTGCAGCGAGAAAGCCCCATCAAAGTACATGATCCAGTCCCGGTCTGCTTCCTTGCCGGGGAGAGTGGTCTCCTGGATTTCTTCGTCAGGCGTTGAGGTCCATCCTGCAATGAACTCCACCAAGACTCTGCTCTGGAGTGTCGAGGTACTTTCAAACTTCAAACCGAAACTTGATAGCTCCAAGGCCCATTCCACAATCCTTCCGGTTGCATCTGGGTTATGCAGTATCCATTGCAACGGGAGGCGGGTGACGACAGTGATCTCGTGGGCTTGGAAGTAATGACGCAGCTTCCTCGAGGCCATAAGGAGGCCGAAGAGCAATTTTTGCACACCGGAATACCTCGACCTAGCCCCCTGCAAGAGGGAGCTGACAAAGTAAACCGGGTGCTGCATCATGTTCTTCTTCTGCACCACCTCACTCGACTGCGTGGGCACTGCCTTGGTGGCATCAGACTCTGTCGGGGGCCGCGCCTTGCCGGCACCAGGCCCTACCAGGGGAATCTTTGGCTTGCCATCCGCTGGATCTACCGCCGTTACTGCCTCCTCGTCGACCTCTCTCTGTGCCACCAGTGCGGCACTGACCACTTGATTCGTCGCCGCCGGATATAGCAGCAACGGTTCTTGTGGTTTAGGCGCAACCAGTATTGGCGTGGAGGAAAGGTATTTCTTCAGATCCTGCAATGCCGCCTCGGCTTCTGGGGTCCGTTCCATTGGGCCTGCCTCCTTCAAGATTTTGGAGAAAGGAATGGAGCGCTCGGCGGACTTGGAGATGAATCGGCTCATGGCGGCAACGCAGCCGGTGAGCCGACACACATCCTTGATCCGCTTGGGCGCCTCAATCTTCTCAATAGCCTTGATCTTGTCTGGGTTTGCCTCGATCCCGCGCTGTGACACAAAGAACTCGAGAAGCTTGCCGGACGGAATGCCGAAGACACACTTCTCGGGGTTCAGCTTGAGGTTGATCTTGCGCAGGTTAGCAAATGTCTCTTCCAGATCTTGCACAAGAGTTGGCCCATCCTTGGTTTTGACCACTATGTCATCCATGTAGGCATCCATATTTCTATGGTGCTGAGGTTCAAAACCAATTTGGACTGCTCTTGCGAATGTTGAGCCAACACTCTTCAACCCGAAAGGCATCCGTAAAAAGCAATACGTACCACATGGGGTGATGAATGATGTCTTTTCTTCATCCTCTTTCGTCATG
This sequence comes from Triticum urartu, assembly GCF_003073215.2. Taxonomy (NCBI): domain Eukaryota; kingdom Viridiplantae; phylum Streptophyta; class Magnoliopsida; order Poales; family Poaceae; genus Triticum; species Triticum urartu. The sequence goes on from NC_053025.1 coordinate 32,318,167, forward strand.
AAGATCTGGTGGTAGCCTGAGTAGGCGTCGAGGAATGATAGAAGATCGCACCCGGCCATGGAGTCAACAATCTGGTCGATGCATGTCAACGGGAAGGGGTCCTTAGGACAAGCCTTGTTGATATCTGTGTAATTAATACACAGTCTCCACTTCCCATTCGCCTTGCGCACCACTACCGGATTGGCCAACCACGTCGGGTGGAGCACTCCTCTCACCAAACCCGCTGCTTCCAACTTCCTGATCTCCTCTATGATGAACTCCTGCCTCTCCAGAGCCTGCTTTCTGACCTTCTGCTTGACGAGCCACACGTGGGGGCAGACAGCTAGGTGGTGCTCAATCACCTTCCTGGGAACACCGGGGATGTCGGATGCTTGCCATGCAAACACGTCGACATTCGCCCACAGGAAGGTGATGAGAGCGCCTTCCTATTTACTGTCGAAGGTGGAGCCTATGGTGAAGGCCCCTCCCGTGCCATCCTCCTTGACGGGCACCTTCTTGGTCTGCGGCGGCTCGGCCCTGGGTCTCTTGCTCTTGTCGGTAGAGCTCTCTGGCACGTCCTCGACGGTAGCACAACACTCCAAGGAGGTGCGCTTGCCGGAGTGTGTGCGAGAGGTCTTGCCGGGCTTCTTCTTCCCTCCGGGGGCTTCAGCGGCAGGAGCAGGTGCCTTGGCGGCAGCCGCTGCAACTGCTTCTCGGTAGAGCTGGTCGGCGCAGATCAACGTGTCCTTCTTGTCGGAGGGGACGGAGATGATGGTCAACGGCCCGGGCATCTTTAGCATGTTGTAGGCATAGTGTGACGCCGCCATGAACTTGGCTAGTGTCGGGCGGCCAAGGATCCCGTTGTAGGGCAAGGGGATCTCGTCTACGTCGAAGACGATCCTCTCCGTCCTGTATTTTAACTCTCCTCCAAACGTCACGGGCAGTGTGACCTTTCCCTTCGGCTGGTGTCGGTGTCAAAACCGGCGGATCTCGGGTAGGGGGTCCCGAACTGTGCATCTAGGCCGGATGGTAACAGGAGGCAAGGGACACGAAGTTTTACCCAAGTTTGGGCCCTCTTGATGGAGGTAGAACCCTACGTCCTGCTTGATTAATATTGATGATATGGGTAGTACAAGAGTGGATCTACCACGAGATCGGAGAGGCTAAACCCTAGAAGCTAGCCTATGGTATGATTGTTGTTCTGTATGTTGTCCTACAGACTAAAACCCTCCGATTTATATAGACACTGGAGAGGGTTAGGGTTACACAAAGTCGGTTACAATGGTAGGAGATCTACATATCCATATCGCCAAGCTTGCCTTCCACGCCAAGGAAAGTCCCTTCCGGACACGGGACGAAGTCTTCAATCTTGTATCTTCATAGTCCAGGAGTCCGGCCGAAGGTATAGTCCGGCCATCCGGCCACCCCCTAATCCAGGACTCCCTCAGTAGCCCCCGAACCAGGCTTCAATGACGATGAGTCCGGCCCGCAGATTGTCTTCAATGACGATGCGCTCCTTGGCTTCTACGCCAATAATGGCCGTCTCCCACATGTCAAACGAATATGAAAAGTCTGAGTGTTTTTACATCCACACCCCTGGACGTGTAAATGAGCCACCCATTTAAGGGGATGAGGATTTAGATCCAAACCACACCTTCTCCCCTTCGCGAGTGTTCATCAGAGCGCATCCGACAAAGGTCCATTCCACCATGGCCAGCCGTCGCAACTCCTCCTTTCGCCCTTCTAGCCCTCAACCTGGATATTGGGAGAGATGCTCTATCCCGCATAGCGAGCTAGTGACACTCCAGACCAAGGGATTTCTCCCCCCGGCCTACATGGTCCCGGTTCGAGCCGGTCTTGCCATCTATAATGGCGGAGAGCAAGCAGAGAGTGCCCCTAATCCCTCCAAAGGAGAGCGGGTATGCCTTGTCCCTTATTTAATAAGAGGGCTCGGATTTCCAATCCATCCGTTTTTCCGGGGGCTCCTGGAGTTCTACGGCCTCCAGCTACACAATCTTACGCCTGCCTCCGTATTGCATATTGCGGGCTTCGTAGCCCTCTGCGAGCTGTTCTTGGGTGTTGAGGCTCATTTCGGGCTGTGGAAAGAGCTATTCTGCCTTGTGCCCTGTTCTCAGAAGGGGTCAATATATCAAGTGGGCGGAGTCGAAGTGTGGCGCATCGCCGGGACTGGATATCTATCCGAAACCCTGAAGAAGGCGTCCGAGGACTGGCCTTCGGAATGGTTTTACATAGAGGACGTCCCGCTGCCGGATCCTGTCCGGATCGGCCTCCCTGAGTTCGACAGTGCTCCACTAAAGAAGCGCCTAAGTTGGCGTCCACGGAGCCCTCAGAGGGAAAGTGACAAGGACGCTCGTTACCTGATGAGCCGGATAAGATTGTTAGCTCATTCCGAACTGACCATGATCGGGGTCATGGACGCATGCATCATGCGAGGGGTGCAGCCGCTACAGTATAGAGGCCACCCCATGTGGGACTTCAACGGGGAGGACGACGCCACCCGCTACAGCCGTAAGGGGCCGGATTCGACTGTGGTTCTAACAAAGACTTTGTCCGCTTTGTACAAGGGAGAAGAGGAGGAATTTCTCCGCGTCGACCCACAGGGTGGATTTTCTATGTACAATCCCCAAACTGGGTAAGTGGTCACATTTACTCGCCCATCCGTTTTATATTCCTATTGTTAAATATTCAGTCTAACGACTTCAAAGCAGGAACTGTGCCAGGCTGTTAAAGAAATAAACAGCCCTCCTCCACAACCCGAGGACCCAGGACGGTCCCTCGACCCGGCCTCTCAAGAGGATCCGGACTTATCTGTGGAGCTGATTGATGGAGTGTTCCATCAATTGAGCAAGGACAACGCCTTGGTGGCCATTACGGCAGATTGCCCAGGGCTAATCCCGGCCTCCCAGGTAACTGAGATCGAAGTCCCAGTACCCCGAATAGGGGTCCGCCCTCTCGTGTTTTCAGTTTCCTGATTACAACCGAGCTTTGCAGGGGAGGTTTTTGAGACGGGAGGCCGAACCTGCGGCGACAAGCCAACGAGGGGCCGCAGGGCCCCGTGGGCAGAAAAGAGGTGCAGTCCGGACCGAGGCGTCAGCGCAAAGGTATGGCGCGCCCCCTTATCCCAGGTGTCATACCTTCAAGGCATATTAACACTCGTGCTCTCTTCAGGACCAAGAGACCTTGCCGGACTATATCCGGAGAGGCTGCCAATCGCGCCTCCACCAGCCAGGCTCCAAAGCCTGGTCCAGAGGCGGGGGCGAACACAAGGCACGCACCGGACGCTCCTCCGACGGAGGATGTGGATAGGTTGTCTACCACCAACTCTGAGGTGGAGAGTGCCATGAACCACAGGCGTCGCCGGACAATTCTTCGCGACGCTTGTTTCTCCCGAGAGGCATTAGATGCCTTCAATTCGGGAGATGCGTACCTCCATGCCGCTCAAAATGGTCTAGCCAGAGCCACGGAGCAATATGTAAAAGGCATACGGGTGAGAGAATTTTGGTAATTATATATATATACCAGTAGCCCCCGAGACTTGAAACAGTTAGAATAACTGATTTAAGGATCATTTGTTATGCAGGTTCTTACAAAAAAGAATTCCCTACTGTCCCAGGAGCTGGAAGAGTGCAAAGCCCAACTTGAGGCCGCACTAGCCGCGGCAGGGGAGCCCAAGGAGACCCCCTCTGGTAATATACACTTCGAAATATAAGTATTTTGCGAAGCACGGCATGGGTGCGAATCTGACAAATGAAATTGCAGATGGCGCCGGATTGAGTCCGGAAAGGCAACAACTCCTACGCCAGCTGAAGGCTGGTGAGAAGGTGCTGACAAAGGTGAGGCGGGAGAAGAACGATCTCCAAGATGCCAACACCAAGCTGGGCATCGACCTGAAAGATGTTCGTGCCCACCTGTCAGACTCCGTTAAGGAGAATCAGCGGCTTCGGCGTGGGATATTTAGTAAGTGCTTGAACGAACCTTTGAAAAAAGTTCGTCGGGGAAGTCGACTAACAGAGTAATGTCTGTAGGTGTGCTAACAGGTCTTCCTGCAGAGGAGATGCCCGGTTCTACGGGTGACCTTCTTCCCGAGCTCTCGCAACTGCTCGAGCGAGTTCGGCAGGCGATGCAAGGCGTCGCCCAGGCCTTGTGGCCATCCATCTCCATGCCCGAAGGTCTTGGAGAGCTTGCGGAGAAGCTAAAGGAAGCACGGTGGCGCTTCCGATTGTGGAAGATATCGGCCTGCCGTCAAGGCACTAGGGAGGCCTGGGCCATGGTGAAGACGCGGTACACAAAGGCTGACCCCAACCACATGGCCGAGGTCGGTCCTGTGGGGCCCGTTGGGAAGGAGATCACTGTAAGCTTAGTATACGGCCAAGTAGAATTGGCCACAAAGTATTCCCAGCAGGACTGTAAATTAGACAACCTGTTAGATGGTATTGAAGAGGAACACAATCAGTCAGAATGACTATGTAATTTAATTGACATTTATAATGCCTTCTAGCCGGATTGTAGATCGTTTGTCATGGCCGACCTTTTCGCTTCAGCCTCGGGACCTGACGGTCCGGAGTGTGTCCGAATTCCCATGCGGTTATATAAGAACCGGGGAATGCATGGAGACCAGGTGTAGGGGTCATTAGTGCGTGAACAGACAAGTGCCCGACTAGTTATGTTATATTACTTGGTTAGTAAGAAACATCTTCCAGGGAGAATAGTTCCGTTAGGGGTTCCTTTCCCTGGGAGGCATGCCCTAAAGTGCATGCCCATTCCACGAAAAAGACGCGGGAAAAAGCATCTGGGGGCGCATAAATAAATAAGTGAAAAGATCATCTTTTAGGTCACCGACCGAATATTCCCTTAAGAACGCTAGCTTTCGGTTTCACCCAGTCTGAGGTACACATCCGGCTGATCCGGCAGTAACAATCGCAGAGGTGCTCCCTTTACCGCCTAGCCGAATAATCGGGAACGTAGGGGTAAGGACAGGAGCCAGGCAACCCAGCTTGGCCAAAACTTAAGTCATATTGATGCATATAATGGTGAAATAAAAGGTACATGCGGAAGTGTAACACATGTGTTGGGCATGAAGCCCGTATAAATAAGCTTCTGTTAAAAGAAGCCCCCAGGTTTAATGAGTGCGAATAGCACGTCATTTGATGAGCCTTTAAAGGCTATAAGAGAAAGGAAGGGGAGAAGGAGAGAAATGTAAGACAGATAGTATATAAAAAATGGACAGAGGAAGGAGACGAACACAGAGTCCGGCGCTAGGCATAGAATCTTCGGAGACGGGCTGCGTTCCATGGGTTCGGCTCGAGTCGATTATCCGATGCATATCATAGGCGGTACGCTCCACCAGTCAGGACTTGGTCAATTATGAAGGGACCTTCCCACTTCGGCTTGAGTTTGTCCTTTTTCTTGTCCGGCAGGCGTAGAACTAATTCGCCAACGTTGTAATTTTTGGCCCGCACTTCTCTGCTTTGGTATCTTTGAGCCTGCTGTTGATAGAATGCGGAACAGGCTTTTGCCACGTCACACTCCTCCTCCAATGCGTCCAAACTGTCCTGCCGATCGAGCTCGGCTTCTCTTTCTTCGTACATGCACACTCAAGGTGAGTCATGAGTTATGTCGCAAGGCAAAACTGCCTTTGCGCCGTACACCATAAAGAATGGTGTGTATTCGGTGGTACGATTCGGCATGGTCCGCAGCCCCCAGAGTACGGAGTCGAGCTCCTCTACCCAGTGCGTGTTAGATTCCTTGAGGGACCGCACTAATCTGGGTTTGATGCCGCTCATGATAAGACCATTTGCATGTTCGACCTGGCCGTTAGTTTGTGGGTGATAGACGGAAGCATAATCGAGCTTGATGCCCATGTTTTTGCACCAGAGTTTTACCTCGTCGGCCGTAAAGTTCGTGCTGTTATCAGTGATGATGCTGTGGGGGACGCCGTAACAGTGTACAGCCCCGGATATAAAGTCTATCACCGGTCCGGATTCGGCCATCTTAACAGGCTTGGCTTCTATCCATTTGGTGAACTTATCCACCATGACCAGTAAGTATGTTTGATTGTGGGTTCCGCCTTTAAGGGGTCCAACCATGTCAATCCCCTAGACCGCGAAGGGCCAAGTGGTGGGGATAGTTTGGAGGGCGGTGGGTGGCATATGGCTTTGGCTTGCAAAGAGCTGGCAACCGACGCATCGGTGGACTAAGTCCTGGGCGTCTGCCCGGGCCGTCGGCCAATAAAAGCCTGTACGGAAGGCCTTACTTACAAGGGACCGAGCTGCAGTGTGATGACCGCCGAGTCCGGCATGAATTTCAGCCAGGAGGTTCCGCCCTTCCTCTTCGGAGATGCACCTTTGAAGGACTCCGGTAGTGCTTTTCTTATAAAGCTCTCCCTCGTGGACTTTGTAGGCTTTGGATCGCCGCACTATGCAGCGTGCCTCATTTTGGTCCTCGGGAGTTCCTGCCTAGTAAGGTAGGCGAGGAATGGTTCTGTCCACGGGGCGATGACGGCCATTATTACGTGGGCTGAAGGTGTTATTTCATTGGCAGAGCCTCCGATTGTGTCAGAATGTTCAGTGTCGGGCAATGCGGTTGGGTCCGGGCTGTTATTGTTTGGCTCCCCTTCCCATACTATGGATGACTTGAGCAGCCTTTCCAAGAAGATGCTGGGGGGGGGGGACTACATCGCATTTTGCGCCGATGCGTGCCAGGACATCTGCCGCCTGATTATTTTCCCGGGCTATATGGTGAAATTCAAGCCCTTCGAACCGAGCTGACATTTTTAGGACGGCGTTGCGGTAAGCTGCCATTTTTGGATCCTTGGCATCGAAGTCTCCATTTATTTGGGGTATTGCGAGGTTCGAGTCCCCGCGCACCTCTAAGCGTTGAATGCCCATGGATACTGCCATCCGAAGACCATGTAAAAGGGCCTCATATTCGGCTGCATTGTTGGAGTCTGTGTACATAATCTGGAGTACGTATTGAACTGTGTCTCCTGTGGGGGACGTCAAAACGACGCCAGCCCCTAGTCTGGCCAACATCTTGGAGCCGTCGAAATGCATGATCCAATTTGAATATGTGCCGTACTCTTTAGGGAGTTCGGCCTCCGTCCATTCTGCGACGAAGTCGGCCAAAACTTGCGACTTGATGGCTCGCCGTTGCTTATAAGTTATGTCAAACGGGAGGAGCTCAATGGCCCATTTTGCAATCCGGCCCGTTGCGTCACGGTTGTTTACTCAAGAGGTAGCAGTGCACTGCTCTGCTTGCGGGCAGGGGGTATATACATGCATTTCTTTGCTCCCGGTTTGTGGCTGGAACCGGGACCAAATGGTCCTTTAGTCCCAGTTCCAGCCACAAAGCGGAACCAATGGTTGTGGGCCAGGAGCGAGGACAATTGGTCTCGGTTCGTATCTGAAACCGGGACCAAAGGGATCAAACAACCGGGACCAATGGCCACCGAGGCCCGGCCGGCGCCCTGGCCTCATGAACCGGGACTGGTGCCCCCTTTGGCCCCGGTTCATGAGTGAACCATGATTAATGCCCTTACCCGGCCTGGATCAAAGCCTTGTTTTCTACTAGTGAGTACCGGCGGCTAAGGTTTCCCCCGGGTCGCCCACGGGGCGACGCGAGGGGGCGAAGCGAGGGGCCCGTCCTCTAGTACAGCTAAGTAGGAGTATTCAGAGTTTTAGCTGAAACATGTATTGTTGAAGACGACGCAAATAATACTATTGTACTATTGATCTTCTACGCTTTTTGCTGTATATAACTTCGGTTAAATTTTAGGAAAGTAAAAATATGTGTTGATTCATTTATACTGGTAGGAAAGGATCAGATGAAATATGTACTCTAAGTTTAACATTATTGAAATTTAGCCATATTTCTTCCTTGAGAATTCATAATTAACGGTGCATGCATCACGCGCCGAGATGATGAGAAAGGTTGGTGCTGAGTTTCAATTTAGAGAGACTGCACAGATATTTTTTTTATAGCCTGCTTATAAGAGGTGAATATTATAGCACGACATGAACACAAATTACTGCAATTCTCCTTACAAAACATGGTTTTGCAGACGAGAAATAAACACAAAGCCCGCACGTTCCCTAGAAACTCACATTCTCATAGATGAACGGATTCGATAGCTTTTGAAAAGGCGGCGAAGGAGCGTGCAGGATGGAGAATTGGCAAGTAGTCAAAAACCTCGGTGCTATCTTTTCTCATGCATTTTTGCGTAAGGCAGCAGAAGAGCAGCGCGCACGTAGCGTGTTGCCAGTTAGCTAGCCGGCCGATGGAGTAGCACAGAAAGACTAGAGATTCCATTCCAAGATGCCAATATAAATGATTAACAATCCAGCTCGCGCCTCACGTGTGCATGCATGGACTAACTATAATAAGTGACCAAAGTATCAAGAATCTCTCTTGGGAAAATGTACTAGCATGCAATGCAAGAAGTTGCCAGGCTGCTACAACAACGTGTCCCAGCTTGCAAAGCCACCTTGCGTGAATGATCGAACGTCAAAAGTACTCACTTAAGCTCATGATGAAACAACAGAAGATCCGAACAAAAGCCGTTGAACGTGTGTCCTTGACATAATCACAGGACCTGGGCCCGATCTCATCAATGGTCGCGTCATCGACCGTCTCACCGATTGCCATCTCCTCGCCATTTCCCATGAGTGTCGATCTGTACACACCGGTACTGATACACGTGTAGAGGGCAGGGGGCGTGGTTGCTCCATCCTTTTTTTTAAGCCCAGAACCGTAGGACAATACGGTATATTTTCATTAAAAGAAATAGGTATTCTTGGTTTGGTCCCTGATTTTGTTGGTTTCTTCGTCCGTCTCATACTGGGTCGTCGTGGGCCTGGTGTCCAAGTTGCGCAACTGGTTTATGCTTCGTATACGTAGATGCCCCCGGTCCTAGGCAGCCCTGCCGCGGTGCACACCGGCTAGGAGACGGGATCTGGCTCTCCTGCAGCGCATCCTATCGGCTGGGTGACGGGAGCTCGCTGTCCGCTCATTCCAACAACGTCGTGGGCGACACTGATGAGAGGCAAGTGGGAGCTCTACTCCTGCACGAGTTGGACGCCTCCGCGACTAGTCGATGAGGAGGTCAGGCCGCACGACGGGGCGGAACGGCAGAGGGAGTGGTGTAGGGTGAGGTGGCGGGGTGGCGTGGGCTAGACCATGTGCTGCCTGCTCCTCGCCATGGCTTTGGCGTCCACCCCGACGGCGGCGTCAACTACTTAGCGTTGTCTCCCCAAATATAAATTACCTCCGTAGGTACATGGGCTGCCTCCAAACAGCACTCCCCATCCCGTCTAGCTTGCTGCAGGATCTACAGAGTGGTGAATAACTGAATACTGAATCGAAGTTGCATATGTGATATGCCTTATGTGTTACTGGTGTTCCTTTGCGTGAAGCGTGCTGAATTGGAGAGATGGAGATGCATATGTATGTGTTTTGCTCGTGCGTGCCTGATGTATGTGCCCTGGTGGTCGGGCGCAGCTCCGGGATGAGGAGCTGCTGCAACTCTGCAAACTCTTCCTCTACTTCAATATCGAGACTGCGGCACGGAGGCAGCAACTTGCTCGAAATAGCCACGTTTCTCTGCTCATTTGGCCTCTGCCCTGCCGCGAAGGATGGAATCAGCATGACGATGGGTAACGGCACCGTGGAGTTCAACTAGCTCGCGTCATCCCAATGGGTGGCGCGCAGCTACTCCTCTGGCCCTACCCCTCCTCCGTCGTCGACCACGTGCAGCTCGCCGAGGCCTTCGTCGTCTTCATCAGAGATGGCAGCAGATACATCTCAACTGCCGAGCTCGTGCACTCCATGGCACGCATGGGGCATCCCAACTGTTACACCGAGCTCACCTATATGATGCGGACGGGCCACCTTGACGCCGCTGCAGACAGCCCACCCAGTCCTCGCGCGAACGACAACATCAGGCTGCCGCCGCTGCCTACTCGACGCCAAATACGATTTTGTTGCTTATTCATCAAGGTAGGTTGCTAGCTAGGTAGTCATTGAAACAAGACCAATTGATATTTTTAAAAATTATTTAATTGTTCCAATCATAATTAAGTTCATCATCAGGTAAGCCAAATTTGTATAGTTGGTGCTAGGGATGATAGGGGCGGTAGTAAGTGTTTGAGTAGTTGTTGATTTCTAGCACCCCTTGATGGAGATCACAGTCAGGGGCGCCCTCGCAATCAGTTATCCTTTCATTTAGTCCCACAATATGAAATATTATTACAACCAATACATGAGCATATTGACTGTAATATAACATCTCATGTTATGGGGCGGAGGGGGTGGTTTTTACGGCGGGGCAAAGACTCTGGCTTTACTCAAATAACAAATCTTTCTTTTAGTCACTTATGTTGTATGATTTGCATTGGATGCTAAGTAATACAATATTGGTTGTATGATCTAAAGTGCTCCCTTTGTAAGGAAATATAAGAGCGTTTAGATCAGTAAAGTAGCGATCTAAACGCCTTTATATTTCTTTACCGAGGGAGTAGTTTGTTTTGGTGGTGATGTGCTACACTAGCTAGATATTCTCTCAGGTTCTCCTGCGTACACTAGGTAAGCTGTCATTGTGAATTAATATGTAGGTCGCACAAACCTTGTGTTGGATGCTCGAAAGAGCAGTCAACTCATGAGTCAACACTTTTTGATCCCAAAAATATTCAGATGGAGGGTAAGTGTTCACATGTGAGAGTCAGAAATTTATAATGTGACTTATAATGTTCTTTAGTGGCTCAATTCATCCACTTACGTTTGTCCATTGAAAAGGACACTTAGCCGGTTCAGCCCTAAGCATGCTCTTTTCATGATGAGTTACTTCTAAACATTTTATTTTTATTTGCTTGGTGCTCTTTGAATTATGCAAATTTTGTTTGTAGTTTTTTGTCTAGGTAAGTTGAGGCAGACAATAAGGACAAAGGTTGAAAAAAATAGCCGTTGTGATGGTAAATAAAATGTTAGGTTTTTTATTAGTAAATGACTACACAATTTGAACACGGTTTAGTTATTTCTTCCATTGCAACGCACGGGCATATGTGCTAGTATATAAAACAAAAATAACAAAAGTTCATCATACACAGATCATCCTACTCCAGTTTTCTCTAGAGTCATTTTACAGTGCATCCGGACGATATGGACCGTCCGTCGGAGCAAAATCGACGGTGCAGATCCGATGCAATACACTGATGTCACGTGTATTATACCAGACCCCGAGGGGCATTTTCGGGAGAAAAAATATTTCGAACTGATCTGATTTTCCCTCCCAAATATTTCGAGGGTATTTTCGGTATGAATTTGAGGGCTATTTTCGGTTTGATATTTATCTCGTTCGCTAGGGTTTATGCCTCGCCGCCGCTACGGTTTTCATCCTCGCTGGCAGGATCTAGCCGCTCGTCGCGGCCCCTCCCTCCCTCGTCGGCAGGATCTAGCCGCTCGTCGCGGCCCCTCCCTCCCTCGTCGCCGGCAGGATCTAGCCGCGCGTCGCGGACCTTCCCTTCCTCCACCCCAATTCCCTCGCGATCTCGCACCGCATTTTCAACGAACACGAGAGGAGGCCCACAGCCCTCCCCGCGGCGGCCGCCGGCGAAGAGTCGGCGCCATCCCACCTCCCAGTTCTCCATGCGGGTGCCTATAGCCACAAGGTTATAGGCAACCTCTTTCCCACACCCCAATTGCTTGTTTGCGTCCTCTACATATCATTTCTCAGCCATGGCTGCAGCTTTGATCTGGCCATGCATCTCGTCCGATGGCAAGGTGGTTGGGTATGGATCATGTTCTGCGGGACTAGATGAAGCCGGCCGCCGGCCTTGACGGCCAGCCCCATTCGTCCACCCCCGACCGCTTGATCTACGAACGTTCAATCGTTGCATTCAACATGTATTATTTCAATTTGTCTGATAGGTGGGATTTGGAGATCAATGGAGATGATAAGCTATTAATTTTGGAATGTACTATAAACAATTCATAGCTTATGTTGCTCAATATTTATGATGCTCGCTTCTTCTTCTGCAATTGCTGGACTGGGATCAACAGACTTGGCATGTGCTTTATATGAAAAATTAGATTCACATGGGATATCCACCTTTCACTACTAGAAAAATGGCTATAGCCAATATCCCTATTAATGGCGCACCATGTTGGTGGTGCGCCACTGCTATAAAGCAGTGGCGCACCAGAAGCAGGTGCGCCATTGTTATTTTTTTAGTAGTGGCGCACCTTTAGTCCAATGCGCCATTGCTATTTTTTCTCCAGGTCCACCCCTTTCCCCGGGTTTACCAATGGCGCAGCTTTGCCAGATGCGCCATTGCTATTTTAGATAGCAATGGCGCACCTAGCAAAGGTGCGCCATTGGTATGCCAGGGAGGTGTGCATTTTTGTGTTGCAATGGCGCACAAAACATGTTTTGTGTAACCAAAGGCTGCACCGACCGGCCCTGATTCGAGAGAATCCAATCCAACCAAAGCAACACAACACTACACAACGCTTCCTCCTCCTCTTCCCTCGAATCGATCCCCTCCAAACCCGCCGCTGCCACCGTGGACCTCCTATCCCCATCCCCACCGGCGTTCTCGTCTCCTCTAGCCTCGCCGTCAATGTCCCGCCCCGCCCTGCATCCCGTCGCCGGCGCCCCCACCCTCTCCCCTCTCCGTCTCTTCCTAGGAGGCAGCGAGGCCTCAGATCCACAGGCCGCGACAATCACCGCCACCGCGTCCTACTCCTTCCACCCCACCTAGCCGCCCTCCGCCTCCATAGCTCTCCGTCCCTCCCTCCCTCCTCGTGCCCGCAGCCATGTCGATCGAGCTCAGGACCCCTATCCTCCAAGACCAAAACGCAGGCAGCAGGCCAGGGCGACTTCAGCGCCTCCCTTCTCCTGGACGGCAGTTCAGTCGTGTTGGTCATGCGCCCCCACAACCAGAGAGGAGAGGAGAGGAGGCAGAGATGCTGCTGCTGCACGGGCTGACGGGGAAGAACAAGCAGGCGTGGAAGGAGGGCAAGATCCGCGGCACGACGGTGCTGGTCAAGAGCGGCGTGCTCGACCTCGGCGACTTCAACCCATCCGTCCTCGATGGCGTCCACAAGATCCTCGACGGCCAAGGACGATGGCGTCTCCTTCCATCTCGTCAGCGCCACCACACCCAACCCCCGTAAGCAGTCGCCTCCTCTCCCTTCCTCTCACCCCCGCCCTGCATCTCTGAACTCACCATGCCGTCTTCTTCCCTACACCGCGTGCGTTTCAGTTTTCCTCTTGGCCTTGTCCCTGCAATCTGTACTGTTGATTTCAATCCAAAATAAAAGAACAAGCAGTGCAGATTTGGTTCCTTTTCTTTTCTTGCCGGAGCCAATATTTGTAATTTATACAGTTTTTATATTTCCAAAAGGGAGATGCAATCAACGATGGCAGGGGAGTCAGTTTTTCCGGGTCATGTTTGAGTGGTCAAATGACTCACAGGGCATCACCAGCGCCATTCCGAGTTCTTCCTCAAGACGCCCACCCTCGACGGCGTTCTCGCAACAAGAGTTCTCGCGTGTGTTTCAGTTTGCCTCTAGCGTTCTCGCGACAGTCTGTACTAGCTGCCATCTGTGTTGATTTTAGTTTTAAAAAAAGACGACCTGTATTGATTTTGATTCGTTTCCTTTTCTTCGCGGATGCACGACCTGTTTCCTATGTATGTATAGGTACACTTACTATGTTTTCAAAGTTGGCTGGCACAGAGCAAAGTCATCAACCAATGCCATGTTGCAGTCATTCTTTGTTTATCTGAATCACTCACTGTAATTTGTAGTACTTGGAAACTTACTTGTGGCAGTCTGAAGCTTTATTTTAGTAATATACTTGGAGAATTCCAAATTGATTTTGAGAGCAGACCATGTTGATAAACTATAGCACTTCGTCTTGTTGTTCCTACTTAGACCCCCCGCTGACCTGCTTCCTTTATTAATCTAATCAGGGATTGAAGGTTGTCAACAAAGAAAGGAAGGAAGGAAGGAAGAAAGAAAGAAAGATCCATTTCTCCATGGAAGGAGGAAGGGACATCTTGATCGCAAGTGACTGACTGGAAGCAACCGAGGGAGGTAAGATGCATACATATTCAACTTGCTGGTTCTCCAAGTTTTTGTTTAATCAACTTGTGGGTCGACACGGCCGGCGTTGCTGGATGGCATGGCATGTCACGCCCGCGCATGCAAGTCCTGTGTGTAGCAATGGCGCAACTTAGTGGATCCTTTTAATTTAGGATCTATTCTCCTACTCTCTGAATATTGTTTCCATAAGCTCCATTTTATCTTCAGTTACCTCAACTTGTACAATGTTAAGTGAGTGGCTGAGATACATGTTGAGAGAACATGGAGGTCCCTTATCGGATGCTTTCAGATCAAAATACCCTGAAAGGTATCGCGGCTCCTGTTTTTTACTTGCTACTATTATTCTTATCATAATTTTGCAACTTTGTTATAGCTTATTACTCCATGTCCTTAGAACCAACAATGTAAGTACATATTTTACTATTGGTTAAACAATGTCCTCAGAACTTTGCACGTATCAGTGCTGGTTTCCATCTTTGAACAACTAAAAGAAGTTAGTAATTTGCTGATGTGCTAGGCTGTGAGGGCAGGAAAAATGTTTAGTGGGGATTGACTTTATAGTTATATAGGATTATTACAACTGTAGTGTACTTCATGATAATCACATGCTAACGATGTACTGTATGCTTCCTCCATTTGTTTTGTGCAGGGAGGGAGCTTATACTTGCTTTAATCAAACCGTTGGAGCTGAAGAATTCAGTTATGGTTCTAGAATAGATCACATCCTCATTTCAAAATGCACACACTGTCGAGATGAGGACCCTATGGCACAGCGAGCCGCACTGGACGATGGCGCAATGCATGAGGTATAGAACTTAAACTCCTTCATCGTCACATCAATCACAACGTTTATGTCACTAAATAGTTAATTTCTTAGGAATAGAGCATGTCTCCTTGGGCTAAACTATAACAAAGTTCAGAATATTAAAGTTTAGATTATTAACCTTAACTATCATTTATCAAAGATCTGCACACTTTGTTTTGGATCCACACACCTAGGCTCGGCTAATGTGATCGGATCTGGCCAGATTCCTTTTGATGCATCACCTGTTACTCTTTTCGGTGAATTATGTTAGTAGTAATCTTGATTAGCTAGTTGCATGTGTGTTGTTAGCAGGATTAGCGTGGTCGTAGCTTAGGTCAAGCATGTACCTTATGTTTTGTCTCATATAAAAAGCTTAGGACTGTGTTTACTGAATAATTAAGTTCTTTTGACAGGGAACTATGCATCCTGAATGGCAGACTCTTGGCTTCATGAAATGACCCATGTCTATGATTCAAGGTATCTTAGATCTTCGATGTCGGATGCAAATAATTGCTCAATTTCACTTCTCTGCAATGTTCATTCTCACATATTTCTATCATTCTTTGCAGGGATAAAGTAAAGAAAAAGAAGAAAAGATTACTAGAAGATTAGTTTTAGAATTTATTTTATTTCCTTGTAATTTTCCTTTTATCGGAAACTTGTAAGACATTGTAATATTCTTACTATAATAAAAATTATGATTCTATTTCATTTTTTGTTTTAAATTATTTTTTCCTTATAGGTTGTTTTCTGTAAATTTGGATTCTTTTTGTTTTCCAAATACATTACTAGTGGCGCATTTTAGCCCTTATTAGTGGCGCACCTTCCTTTATTACGAGTGGCGCACCTATAAGGCTATTAGTGGCGCACCTAGAGGGAATACCAGTGGAGCACCGAATGGTATACTAATGGCGCACCACATGGTGCGCCATTAGTATCTGGTATACTAATGGCGCACCTGTGGTGCGCCATTAGTATATAATACTAGTGGCGTGGTACTAGTTGCGCACCAGTAGTGCGCCATTAGTAGGCAAAACTGGTGCGCCACTAGTAGGCCTTTTTCTAGTAGTGTTTTCAAGATTGCTGTTAAGTCTTATTATGATGTTTTAGCCTTGTTAAAAGGAGAGTAATGGTCCTCGCAAAAAGCAGAGAGAAAGGAATGAGCATTCGATTCTTCCATATGTTGCATTTCATTCTTCCGTGTTTAGTTATGTCCAACATTTGTTACATGCACACACTTGACAAGGTTAGTACAAGTAGTAAATTTTCCTCTGTTTTGCAGGGCTATGACAGAACATGCTATGTGATTCCCTGAGGCAGGATGGATGTACCATGGCCACACCACTGTGCTCCTGAAGGTGATCGCTTCAATTCAGCGTTGCAGCACCTACAGAGGCCCCCTATGGTACGTGCTTTTACTCTTGTTATCTTATACTCCATTTTTTTGGCTTTGCGGCCTGCCTACGAGACATAGCTGGGATTGCGTGTTGAATCAGGCAGTATTTTTGACTTCTGTTGTGAGGCTATGCTCATGCTTTAATAAATTTTTCTCTCGTATGAAAATAGACATATCATAATCCATTATTCTTCTAGGGTTGCCCTAGGCACCATTATTGTCACATGGTAGTAAAAAGCAAATATAGATTTCTACGAGATCCCGTAGAGACCAAATTTATTTCAAGCAAAATATAGTAACCAATATTATTGAAGTTTTACAACTTGACTCATGTGCAATGGACTAATAACACGGCTAGGAAACCTTCTTCGGGACTAAAACCCAACCACACCCTACTCTATCGCTTTATGGCCAAGTGTACACTCCACATGTAAGAATGAACCACAATGCTGGACTAACTGCTTGCATCCTCGTCGTCTTCAACCGCAGCTGCATCCGATTGCCTAGCATGGTACTGCCTGAACCTAGTCCCGTATTTCATTTTGTTGTAGGGTGAATCGACAAGCACAACAGGTAGCTCTCTTCTGAATTTGTCGATGTAGGCCTGCATGCGAGGATATGTTAGTATTGTTCCATATGTTTTAGAAAATGGCAACATTTTAGGTGTTCCTCTACGTACTTCGTCATATTGCAACCTCAGTTTTACTCCCATAAATAATTCGATGTTCTTCAGCATGTACAGTGCACTACCAGAACTGCAACATTTTATGTTGTTAGATCAGCATTTCAGATATTAACAATCTAAAACAAAAACAAAAGCTAATATTGTTGACTGACGTCTCATCAGATTTTGGCACATTAATATTCCGTACTGGCCATTGCGTCACGTTAATGTCTTCCCATGCATTGCTTTCAATCCCATTGACTCGCATCGCTGCTCTCAGATGTGCTTCCATCCCACGTACCTGCAAGCCCAATGGGATGAGAAGTTGCCTACGACTAATACTTACATACGATGTTAAATCCTTTCTTATAATTAAATATGTTGAAATTCTCACCACGTTATTTACTTCTTTGGGTATCATACAGTGGAAAAGTGAATCAAGAACCTGAATCTCCTTCCTTATGGGGTTTACGACCACAAGGAACCAGTGGGTGTATAAACTTTTCGTAGGTAGGAAAACCTGGAGTGCACAGATAATTAGATCAACGTGCATAGTAATAAAAAAATTTGGTCTACGTCAACTTAATATACCATATCATGTTTCAGGTAGGTGGTTCCTTGTGTTGTTCCAGGAATGCCTGCCAAAGCGTCCTCGTAGCACTCCTCTATCCTACCATCTCTTTCGAGCTTTGCGGTCACCCTCTCAATGTAAACCAGTTGGCCGTCCCTTGTGTCAATTGGTTGATCATTACGCATGAGCTGGATCGCAGCATCAACCACCTACAACAATAATCAAGTTAATTGTATTGTACAAAAATGAAACTTCATAAACAAATTTGTGAAATACTATCTTACTTCGTCACCCAACCATACGCCATCTTCAGATTCATCTTTATGGGTGAGGCATTGCAAATGCTTTGATAGCACGACAATGTCATCAACTAACACCATTTGTTTTTCACGATTTGTAGTGTTGATCAGTGACGCCACGAAATCCTGTCGAACCACGTCTAGCTGGTCCCTCTGGGTTTCAGGAACTTCTGACCTCTTTTTTAAGTTGCTAGAGCCGATTTTCCTCTTTTTACTGTTCGTGTCCTCGGAATCATTTGTACACTCTGATGGAGTCTTTTTTTTCCTTTTTTTCTTCTCAGTGTCGTACGAAGCATACTCGTCATTCTTAAATAATTGCAATACCACCCTTTTCTTTTCGCCCCAATGATTTGGTGGCGTCGATCCAACCACACTTACTTGTTTTTGCTTTTCAAAGGATTCATCATGGTTGTCATCATTTGTGAAGGCACGGGGCTCTTCAGGATCTTGCAATCCCGTAGCCTTCACAGAGTGCTGCTTACTCTGTCTGTTGAATGGATTCTGTCAGACGAAATAAACCGCGTGTTAGCCTTTAGCAGATTCTTGCTCAATTATAGGTAAAATGTGCATCACCTGGAAATCTTCAAGGTTGTGGTGGCTTTGGAATGCATTTGCTTATAAAAACTAGGAGCTCCCTGGATATCATCCACCTCTTTCAAAAGCTTATGAATACCATTGAGATCCTGTTCGATATTTGCAGCAGCTCTTTTGAATGCTTCATCCTGTACATGGAAGATCAAATGTTATTTCTGAAATGACAATGATTGTTTCATAATTAAGTTAACATGCGTACGTCAAAATCTTCATCAAGGTTCTTCATGGGGGGCTCCATGTCATCATTTTTTATTCCCTGCTTACAATCATGCTTAGCAGCGACCTCCGTGACATCCTTTTGTTTCCCCTGGTCAGAAGCCTGCTCAGCATTCTCAACAGAGGCCTCCATTGGGTGTGAAGGTGCCCCGAGGTCAGATAGATGTATGTCGTCTACTCCTGGAAATATTCCATCGTGTTTTTTCTTTAAAAAATACATGTTAGTCTGGGGTGTTTTGATAGTAAACTAAATTAGAAAAAAAACTTGTACACGTAAATTTCCAATTATATATACTAATCTCATAATTCTAGGCTTACCTTCAATTCTTTGATGAGGTCCTCCGTGAGCTTGCCATTTGTACGGGTACGCCTAAGGCACTCATCCATTTTCTTTTCAAGGGTGCACATCCTATGGTTTTGTTCTGTACCGGACTCCCGCACGAGGGAGGCAACTTCTTGCAAATCAGTCAATACACGTCCGATGAGTATCTTAATCTGAGACTTTGAAATAGTTAGAATCATATAACTTCATACTAGTTGAAATGTTACAATATATATTTGTGCCTTATGTAACTCATTTACCTAAGCGCCAGTCTTCGGTTTGGCCAGCGTACCATCTCGTGCTGGAATGAAAGGCCTCATCAGGTCCTCAACATACTGCAGTTTAGTGTCGTTAGTATGATTTAGAAAATATATATGTTACATAATCCAGGCAATGTGCTGACATTTTACCTCTCCAACTCCCAGATAATTATTCTGGATTATATTGTCAACCTTTTTTGCCTTCTCCTCACTCCAGTTCTGGATCAGCGGCCTTAACCTTGATTCATACGAGATGCTAGAGTCCAATTGGTGCACTCTGAACTTCTCGTAGTACCATGTCTGCATCACAACAAAAGCAGTTTACAAACATTCCCGTACATTATGTAATGTATGTTAGGTAACTGATAATTGTACTACTACGAATTACCTGCAGCAGTGGTAGATTCCCCTCCAGAATTGCCTCACCATTTACAAAATTCTTCACGCTATCCATAAGATAGTCAAGCGTTAGCTGTCCAAGATTTGTGCCCTTTATCGTCTCAACGTTTCTAACAATCCCAATATATTTGTTATCCACATACTCCTCTTTTGTTCGGCATACATATTTGCCTATGGTGTACAACACAAATGGCCTGACAAAATTTAGTGTGCTGTCGACTTTCATCTTGGCTAGCAATCCTTTGAAAGTTATTTTGGTGTCATTACGGTCTTTCAGTTTCTTCCACAACTCCATATTATCATCAAGATTTGAAGGGACATGCTTCTTCCCATGGCAGGGCATGCCTGTTATATGCGCTACATCTTCTAGTGTGATCCTACATGGTCTCCCATTGATGATAAAGACATCCTGCTCTGCATCATATGAATTAGCGATGGCCAGGCAGAGTACATGTCTAATTTTGATGCTAGGTGTCTTGAGAAGTCCACCCAGTCCTATCAACTGGATGTACATCCTTTGCTGCGTGTTTAATCCGTTTATGAACTCCTCATATGGCGGCAAAGAAGCATCCTGGGTTCAATGGATGTGCAAGTGTGATTAGATTCAGCATGGTATACAATTTAAACACTCATACAGATGAATACATCTTATATATACCAACATAAAAAGTGTGCTCTACGCTACTACATGAGGTACAAGCATGCTGAGTTCCATGTATGTGCAAATACTATCATGTGATTCAGCTTGGTTACGTCTGAACGGTCATCTAAGGTAATCTCCATTGCAAGGCACTTATCTGAAATAAAATAAAGATTGGAAAATAAAAAACTATCCAACCGTGGTCTCCGCAACTCTAGGCGCTAATCATGGTCAGTAGTATGGAATTAAAACATGGGCCATCGATGCCTTCCATGACTCGTGCCGAAGGGAAAAAAGAAGGCAAGCGCCCGCTGCACTAATTGGCATTGACAAGACTAGACGCTAAGATTTAGCCTGGAATTAATCAATGAACTGCCAATCTGGTAGGAAACAAATCCTAGCGCCCTCCCCTAACGCCCCCCAACTTAATTTGTTTAAAAATGTGCTGAGTTACATGAATATGCAAACAACGAGTGGGGTCGCAGCAAGAGATCATGCGAGGAACATCATGGCACGAAAAATAGCAGCGGCTAAGATCGTGGGGAGTTACCAGAGGATTCATGTTTGGTGTAAGTGCATCTAGTGCCCCTTAGTGATTTTGGTGTGTTGAAGACTTATAGGTTAAGTATCTAATGTGTTTATGAGTGTACACAGGCCTATAAGTCTATGAGGAGTTTGATATTTACAATGAAAGTCGACCCCTAAAAATGAAGTTCTTCGACTGAAGACTTTGATATTTTGAAGACTTTCTGAAGACTTTGAAAGTGAAGAAATTGGTGTAACCCTGAAGACTTGGTATTCATTCGAGGAACATGAAGCGTGAAGACTTTTGTTTTCGTAGTTTCATTTTCTCTTTCTTGAGTCATAGGAAACACCGTACTGTTAAAGGGGGTCGAGGAAATACTAAGGAGAAAATTTCCATGTGATGCTCAACTCAAATCCTACACCTACCAATCCCTTCGAGTGAAGCCATTGGAAATCTCATACAGTTCAGTCAATTTCTTCAGTGACAGAGACGCAGTTCTTCTGGTCACTTAGGACTTTGTTCTGACTGAGGAGTTAGGAATTCGCCAGTGCGAATTGCCTACACAGTGAGGAACATGATAGCCCTGAGGAATTTGTACCTCAAATTTCCGACCATTGTTGTGCTACGCGCCAGCTGTCCCAAAATATCTTATCCATCCAACGGTCATATCATTGAAGGGCATTTATGTCTTATCATGTCGGGCTGCTCCCTAGGCTATAAATAGCCGCCCCTACAACCACTAGCTGGTTGGCTGCTCCGAGAGAACTTGACACTTGTCATTTGAGAGCAACCCATCCTCCGAGGAATTTGAGCGAAAATCATCAAGTGAGGAAAATCCAAACCCAAACCCAAAACACCTACAAACCCAATTTGATTGAGCATCACTAAAGAGATTGATCCTGCGTGGATCCGACGCTTGTTACCTTTGAAGACTGTGCTTCTTCCAGACGGTTAGGCGTCAAGGTCTATAGCATCCAAGAGAAATTGTGGATCGCCGAGTGACCGAGTTTGTGAAGGTTTGGAAGTCACCTGAAGACTTACCACAAGTGATTGGGCGAGGACTGTGTGTCCTTAGCTCAAGGAGAATATGGTGAGGACTGTGTGTTCGGGACTAGGTGTCCTCGAGTTTAAATACTCAGCCGCTCCAACCAGATGTACAACTGAGACAACAGTTGGAACTGGTCTACCAAATCATTGTCTTCACCAAGCTAACTGGTTCTATTTCCTCAACACTTTCATTTCCTCATTACTGTGTTGTGTGCTTGTTCATATCTGTGTTTGAAGACTTTGACTGAAGACTTTCTCAATTTCCTCAGTTCAATTTCTTCAGTCTATTTGTCTTCATCCTGTGCTATCCTGTGTTTACGCTTCCTGTACTCTGTGTTTGTCTTCATTTCATCATGATGACCATGCAT
Source organism: Triticum urartu (assembly GCF_003073215.2). NCBI lineage: Eukaryota > Viridiplantae > Streptophyta > Magnoliopsida > Poales > Poaceae > Triticum > Triticum urartu. The sequence continues at coordinate 32,340,374 of NC_053025.1, forward strand.
GCATTCTGCTATGTTTACTTCTGAGTACTTATTCCACTGCTAGTAGTTCTTCGCTAAGGAATTTCCTCAAGAGCAAATTCCTCGGTGAAGAATTTCATAAAAATCGCCTATTCACTCCCCGCCTCTAGTCGATATAACGCACTTTCAATTGGTATCAGAGCAAGGTACTCCCTTGTTCTGTGTGATTTTGGTTTAACCTCCTGGAGTTTAGTTATGTCGACCGCAGATATGAAGAAAGTGACATGCCCCATCTTTGACGGTCACGAGTATCCTAAATGGAAGGCCATGATGAAGAAGCGTCTCATGGCTATGAACAGCGAGCTGTGGACTGTCACTGAGATTGGTCTGACCGATCTGTGCAAGATGGCGGAAGCTGACGACATTCGCAAGTACACCCTCCTCAACCTTACGGCGAAGGATGTCATCTGCTCGTGTCTGTCTCAAAATTAGTTCAGGAACGTCATGCATCTCGATCATGCGAAGCTTATCTGGGACCGTCTCTCCGATGTCTATGAAGGCCATCGAACCTGTCATGATCCTTGGTTTGAGGATTTCAAGGAATCTCTCAAGTCAATGACATTTGAACCAGAATCATCATCTTCCTCACCATGTCTTATGGCAGATGGTGAAAAGGTAACTGAATGCTATCTGTCTGAATCTAGTGATGACGAATCTGGTGATGAATTTGGACCTAGTTATGTCAAACTTGCTTCCCTTGCTGCTAAACAACAAAGAGCTTTGGAAAAGGCTCACGAAATGCTTAGTAAGAGCGATGAGATGTTGGGTGAAGAAATGGATCAGTCAAAATCTTTAGCTGAAAGTCTTTAGAGACTTCATTCTAAGTATGACTCCCTTCAAGATCAGCTTAACTCTCTCTCATCTGACCATGAGAAGCTAAGAGTAAGTTATGAGGATCTTCAGAAGGAGTGCGATTCATTACTTGCTCAAAAAATTAGCGCTGCTCAAGAAGAATTCATTCCTCCATGTTTAAAATGCATTGAACGAGAATCTGCTAATTCCTCACGTGAATGTTCAAATGCTTCTAATGTTACAAATTCTTCACCTGCCTCTCCTATCACTAATTCCTCATCTGAGGACATTGCTAGTATCACTGACGATGCAGGGCTGAAGGAATTGTACATGACAGGCATGTACAAAAGCCTCAAAGGGCATCAGGCTCTTTGTGATGTGCTTAAAAAGCATATCCTCAACAGGAACCCTAGAAAAGAGGGTATTGCCTTTGAGAGGAAACTCAATGGCGATGGTACATATTGGAAGCCTGAGCAGTACCCCAAAACCTCATGGGTTGCTGCAAAGGGACCTCCAGTTGATCCATCTAATTTATCTGGCTATACATGTGAATCTTCTCATTCTTCTGATGAGTCATTCGACTCCAACTATAAACTATTCAAAAATCAGAATGGTGAAGTATTTGCTAGATATGTTGGCACTAACTACAGGAATGGTTCCCCTATGAAGAAAATCTGGGTTCCCAAAAGGCATCTTGAAAGTCTTCAGGTGAATGTCCTCATGACACCACCTGTGAAGAAAAGGAATCCCAGATCAAATTCTTCATATGGATCCAAGTCCTCATACGGACCAAATTCCTCAAGGGGATCAAATTCCTCACATGGATCAAAGTCCTCATATGAACATCATCGTGCTAACAACTCTGTTTCACAGGGAAGAGCCAAGGGCTATGAATACGAGCATTACTCTTCTAATCATTATGTTCATAAGTCCTCGAAGAATTTCTCTGCTTATTCATATGCTTACCCTAACCCCTCTTATGTGAAACGTAATGGTTTGGCCGCTATGCCACCATTCTCGTATGGAGCTCGCAGAGTGATGAACTCTTTGACACCCCTTCAGATGTGGGTGGTGAAGAAAAAAAACTAATCTCTTCTGCAGGGTCAGGTCTCCAGACGTGCTCAAACGTCTGAAGAATTTGCTGGGGACCTGACAAATTGCCTGAAAGGACGCAGGCTAACCATGATGAAATGAACTTTCATTTCACACGTCCTCCCTCTGTTTTATCTGTCTTACTACTTGATGAAATTGATATGATGAATTGTGATATCATATTCTTCACTGTTGAAGTATATGAGGTTCGTAAGTTGCACTAATTCATCTGCAGGATGATCAACCCAAAGCCACTGAATGGGTACTTGATAGTGGATGTACAAATCACATGACTGGTGACAGGAATTTGTTGATGGATGCTCCCTTATCGTCATCACATCTGAAGCATATCATCTTCGCTCATAAGAGCAAAAGTCAGGTATTGGGTCTAGGTAAGGTTGCCATCACAAAGGATCGACACATGGACAAAGTCATGCTTGTTGAGTCCTTAGGATACAACCTTATGTCTGTCTCAATGCTTTGTGATCTTGATATGGTTGTTGTCTTTGGCAAGTATCGTTGTGTTGTGATTATGGAAGCTGACAAATCCAAAGTCTTTGAAGGCTTTAGGAGAGGAGACTTGTATATTGTTGATTTCTCTGCAGATTCACAACCAGCCGTGTGCCTACTTGCAAAAGCTTCAGAAGGATGGCTATGGAATCGACGACTTGGTCATGCAGGCATGAGGAATTTGCACACGCTTGCAAAGAAGAAGCTTGTCATTGGCATTGAGAATGTCAAATTCCTCAAGGATCACTTATGCGGTGCCTGTGAAGCTGGAAAGATGACCAAGGCCAAGCATCCAGCGAAGACTATCATGACCACTACTCGTCCATTCGAATTGCTTCACATGGATCTCTTCGGTCCTAATCACTATTCCTCTGTTTCAAATGAAGCATCTCAATATGGCTTTGTTATTGTTGATGATTACTCTCGTTACACATGGGTACACCTTGTCTCTTACAAAACTGAAGTGCAGGAAGTCTTCAAACGATTTTCTTCGAGGGCTTCAACCAACTTTGGTGTGAAGATCAAGCACATCAGAAGTGACAATGGCACTGAGTTCAAGAATTCGGGTCTCGATGACTATCTTGATGAACTTGGTATTACTCATGAGTTATCTGCTCCTTATACTCCTCAACAGAATGGCGTCGTGGAGCACAAGAACAGGACTCTTGCTGAGATGGCTCGCACTATGCTCGATGAGTACAAAACCCCTCGTCGTTTCTGGGTTGATGCAATTGATACTGCGTGCCATATCATCAACAGAGTATATCTTCAAAAATTCTTCAAGAAGACTGCCTATGAACTCCTCACTGATAAGAAACCCAATGTGAGTTATTTCAAAGTCTTCGGTGCTAAATGCTGGATTAGAGATCCTCATCACAACTCTAAATTTGCACCGAAATCACATGAAGGTTTTATGCTTGGTTACGGAAAGGACTCGCACACCTACAGAGTCTTCAACAATGTTCTTCACAAGAGTGTTGAAACTATAGATGTGTGGTTCGATGAAACTAATGGCTCGCAAAGAGAGCACCTACCTTTTGTGTTAGATGAACCAACACCTGAGGATTCTATCAAGCACAAGGCTACTGAAGATGTCATTCCTACTAAAGAATCTGCTGAAGAATTCATTCCAGAACGTGAAGAACGTCGGGCTGATGCACCTGAAGAAAATGCTGAGGAAATTGATGCTGAAGAAAATGCTGATCAAATTCCTCAACGACAACCAGCTCATCCTCGCGTTGCAAAAGAAGTGCAAGTGGAGAAGATCATCGATGACATTAGAGCACCAAGTCCTCTCACACGCTCAAAAGCTTCACATCTATCTAACTTTTGTGGGCATTTTGCTTTTGTCTCTATCACAGAGCACACTAAGGTAGATGAAGCATTTCTGGAGCCTGAGTGGATTCAGGCCATGCAAGAAGAATTACATCAGTTCAAGCTCAACAATGTCTGGGAACTAGTCAATCATCCCGATCCTCGCAAGCATAAAATCATTGGCACGAAGTGGATCTACCGCAACAAGCAAGATGAAAATGGTGTTGTGGTGAGGAATAAGGCACGGCTAGTAGCTCAAGGCTACACACAGGTTGAAGGAATTGATTTCGATGAAACTTTTGCACCTGTTGCTAGACTTGAGGCTATTCGCATATTTCTTGCTTATGCTAACCATCATGATATCATCTTATATCAAATGGATGTGAAAAGTGCATTCCTCAATGGTAAGCTTGAGGAAGAAGTATATGTTGCTCAACCCCCAGGTTTTGAAGATCCAAAGCATCCTGGCAAAGTCTTCAGACTTAACAAGGCCCTCTATGGCCTCAAGCAGGCCCCATGGGCGTGGTATGATACATTGAAGGAATTCTTCATGAAGAAAGGCTTCACACCCGGTTCACTCTATCCCGCTCTCTTTACTAAATCTTATGATGGTGAACTGTTTGTGTGCCAAATATATGTTGATGATATCATCTTTGGTTGTACTGACCAACGTTATAGTGATGAATTTGCCTATATGATGAGTGAAGAATATCAAATGTCTATGATGGGAGAGTTGAAATTCTTCTTAGGTCTTCAAATTCGTCAACAGCGCAATGGCATATTCATATCTCAGGAGAAATACCTCAAGGATGTCCTGAAGAAATTCGGCATGCAAGACTGCAAAGGCATCAAAATTCCTATGCCCACAAATGGTCATCTATGCACTGATGAAAATGGTATTGACTTCGATCATAAGGTATACCGCTCCATGATTGGCTCTTTATTGTACTTATGTGCATCTAGGCCAGATATAATGCTTAGTGTTTGCATGTGTGCACGATTTCAAGCTGCACCGAAGGAATCACACCATAAGGCTGCGAAGCATATTCTTCGATATCTAGCTCACACACCAACACTAGGATTATGGTATCCCAAGGGCTCGAATTTTGATCTTATTGGATATTCTGACTCTGACTATGCTGGTGATCGTGTGGACCGCAAGTCAACATCCGGTACTTGTCATTTCCTCGGACGATCCTTGATCTGTTGGTCCTCGAAGAAACAGAACTGCGTATCACTGTCTACTGCTGAAGCTGAGTACATTGCTGTTGGTTCTTGCCGTGCTCAACTGCTTTGGATGAAGCAAACACTCAAGGACTATGGCATCAACGTGAAGAATGTGCCTCTCCTCTGATAATGAGAGCGCCATCAAGATTGCTCACAACCCAGTTCAACACTCGAAGACAAAGCACATTCAGATTCGTCATCATTTTCTTCGTGATCATGTGTTGAAGGGCGACATCTCAATTGAGCATGTGAAGACTGAAGAACAGCTAGCCGATATCTTCACTAAGCCCTTGGATGAGAAGAGATTTAGCAAGTTGCGGTGTGAGCTAAATATCTTAGAGTCTTCGAATGTACTTTCACTAGTGCAGAACCGGGCAATAGCACCGGTTCATAAGGCCCTTTAGTGCCGGTTAGGTAACCGGCACTAAAGTTTGGGCACTAAAGGCCCCCCTTTAGTACCGATTCAGCACGAACCGGTGCTAAAGGCAACCACGTGGCACGAGCCAGCTCCGGGGGCCGGGAGCCCTTTAGTACTGGTTGGTAACACCAAACGGTACTAAAATGTTTGGGGGGTTTTTGGTTTTATGATTTATTTTTCATTTAATTTTGTGTTTTCCATTTTAATTCTTTTTCGTTTGCTGGTATTTTACGGTACTACACATTGTACACATTATGCATATATATATAAATAGAATTTCTAGTAGAACCAATCATATATATATATATCATCAATGTCTCACAAACCACCATATTAATTTACACATACACACATGTATAGCTATATACAATTTCTCCTACATATGCATGTTGCCTTCGGAGCCAGTGGCATTAGCCTAATTGGTGCCTTCGGAGCACGATGACAATTGGAAGTGGTTCATGACCTGGTCGATGGGGGCGGTAGCGGGTAATAGTATTCTCCCTTCGGATTTATGACCTGGTCGAGCAAAAATCCCGCTATTTCCTCTTGAAGTGCTTCTACGCGCTCCGTTTCTAGGAGCTTGTCCCGCACCTCTTTGAACTGTTAAGAAGGAGATCAATATGCATGTGTATTATTTGTGTGACTAGATATCGATAATGGTGTAAAAATTGTGAATAGTGTTCTGACAAGCGTACCCATTCCTGTCTTTGAGATCTGCTCCTTTCGGACGCCATCATGCGAATGTTCTCGCAAATGCAGAATGCACACAGATCAGTCCCCTGCGCCTGCTTCAGGGCCTTTATTACGAGAATGGAATTTAATTTGATCAGATAATAATTAATCAAGCATGATAATTAAAGAGATGGCAGCTAGCTAGCTAGCTAGTACTACTTAATTACTTACCTTGGGTCGAAACGATTTCAGCTGTCGTTTCCATTCGCCTTCCGTGACGCTGATGAACCTTGCCCAAGCCCTGCCCGCCGACAAAGAAAATGAATAAAGGGGTTATTAAATAGTTCATATCATGAAATGACGAACTAAATAGGCCGAGATATATAGTTAATAATGATTGAAATTACCTGTTGACTATCCCAAACAAGATGTTATAGTCACTATTTGCTTTGAGTAGCGAGTCCAGTATTTCAACTGTTCCGGCGTCAACTTTAATGATACACAAGATCCAGTGAAATCTGCATGCACACACGTTTGCATGTCTTAATTAAGCGGGCATATGTAAGCAAAAACATGTGGCTAGCTAGTAGGCAAAAACAGAGAATTTGTAGTACAAGAAAGTGTGACTCACTGGAAGTTGTAAGGAAGTAGTATATCTTCATTGTATTTGAGGCGCTTCAAGAACTCTAGCATGCTGTCCTCTACCTGCTTTTCATGATGCTTGTTTATTTTCCATGTGTATTCATTAACGGTGTTTGGGTCAATGAACCCAATGCCATAGCGTCCACCTTTTCTCATTTCATACATCTTCATCCTGCATAATACCACAGAAAAGAATATAGTGAGGATAATTACAGGTAATGATTGATCAAAAGGATCACTACAGCTAGCTTGAGACTTAAATTACAGAAAGAAATCACTTACAGACAATAGCAACTGACGATAGATTTGTCGAGTGCGTCTTGATTGTATAACTGAAACAGTTCAGAATACTCAATGGTCACAGGTTTCTCATGGTAGTAATGATCCTTCTTGACTTGCACCATGAGGGACTCTCGATCGGATCTCTTGGTAATGTTCATGTACCATTCATGTAATTCATACATTCTCGTTGGGAGCTTCTTGACCTCTTCTGGTTTGACCAAAGGTTGGCCCCGGGCATATTTCCATTTTATTTCCTCCTCTTTAAGCACAGGCATGTCCTCGATCTCGATGAGTTGTCCAACAGTGATTTTGAGAGTTTCAGCCTGCATTATATGCTCCTGGGTTATTACCACATCGCCCACCTCGGGAATGTAAACTGTTTGGCCACAATAATATTGGGCGCGCGTACTGTCACGTGTTGTTGGCGGCACAACAAGCGGGGGGATCGATTGCGCCGCCTGTTCTCCCAGCTGGGCAACGGTTTTCCTGCATTTTTTGACAGCTGCTTGTTGTTTGCTCGAGCTCGAGCTCGCCTCCTTCTGTAGACGTTGTCGATGTAACTTCCTGATGTGGCGCTCATAGTCTGTGTCAACAGGCTTAGGAGCTGGTGGTTGAGCCATATGAATGAAGTGGTCAACTACTTCCACAGGCACTTTCTCCCTTGGCGGCGGTGGCGGTTTCGGTCCAAAATGGGCATCGACTTCTGCCCGCACTATGGCATTGGTTTGCTCCTCGGTCCTGTCGTAAGCCCTCTCTGGAAGAGGAGTACTGAGGTTTGGACCATATTTATATCGCTTGCCTCCGCCTGTACTTCCTATACTATGACCTCGACTGTTACCGCTACGCACCATATCTGCGGGGTGTCTCTTCTGCGATTGCTGAGGCGGCGGAGACGGCTGACGGGGCTGAGTTGGACGAGGAGGAGTGGCCCTGAAGCTGTGTCGGACTTGGAGGAGGAGTGGCCTGAGGTTGTGCCGGACTTGGAGGAGGAGTGGACGTCTGAAGCTGTGTCAGACTTGGAGGAGGAGTGGCCTAACACTTTGCCGGACTTGGAGGAGGAGGAGTGGCCTCACGCGTTGGTGGACTTGGAGCGGGAGTCTGCTGACTCGGTGGCGGACTTCGACGAGGAGTCGGGTGACGCGGTGTCAGTGGCCTTCGAAAGATGATGCAATCCTTTCTCCATAGGATGACATGATGTATGGCCTCTCCCAATGTGTGCTCGTCGTCACCTCCAGGAATGTCAAGCTGTAGCTCCGAATATGGGTCCACCACCTCATCAACCAAGACACGAGCATAGCCCGCTGGAATCGGGTTGCAATGGAAGGTTGCCTCGGGGGAATTTGAAAAAGCAATGGCGTCCGCCACCTTCATGGATATGTTCTTCATTTTGAAGTGTAGCTCGCAGTTAGTGTTCTCCGTGATGTCATCCACGGGGTATCTATCCAGCACTGCGTCGCCCGGAGCGGAACCCACGCTGCTTCTCGGCATGGATGGGGCGGTGCTATCCAATGCTGGATCATCCGCTAGCTGCTGCAGATGCTGAGACCCCCTTTGCTGGCTAAGTGAGTCGATCTGCTCCTGCTGCCGCTGGAATTTAACTGCCAATTCCGATTGACTTGCTTCTAGGCCTTGAAGGCGTTCATAGTCCCGCCTCCTCTGCTCCTCCTCCATCTTCCTCTTCTTCTCCTCCGCAATATTCTTTCTCGCACGGGTTCTGTAGTCGGCGTTCCAGTCCGAAAACCCCTCATACCACGGAATAGTGCCCTTGCCTCGTGTTCTTCCCGGGTGTTCAGGATTTCCCAGGGCACGCGTAAGCTCGTCGTTCTCTCTGTTGGGCTGGAACATCCCCGATCGAGCCTCTTCTATTGCAACAAGTATCGCATCGTCGGCTCCGTTCAGACATGCCTTCGTCGAAACATTGCCTGTCTTCGGGTCCAACTCCCCCCCATGCGCATAGAACCAAGTCCTGCACCTGGGGGGCAGCTCTTAGTAACCGGAGTGACACCTACATCCTCCATCTCTTTCTCAGACTTATCCCACTTAGGCATTGCCACCGCGTTGCCACCTGGCCCCAGCTTATGGAACTTATCCTTTTTTTCGGCATTCTTCTTGTTTATTCTCGACCGTTCCTTAGCTAATTCTGAATCCTTGAATTTCATGAAATCGTCCCAATGAGCACTTTGATTCTCTAGTATCCCCTCAAATACTGGAGTCTTCCTTCCTCCCTTGACGTACTTCTCCCACGTCGTTCTCTTGTGGTTCTTGAATGCAACCGCCATCGTCCTAAAAGCAGCGTCCTTGACTTTCTGCACATCTACTTCTATGAAATGATCTGGTAGGGTGAAATGTTCCATGAGAGTATCCCAAAGCAGTTTTTTTTATTCTCGTCGACAAAAGTAACATTTGGACGTGGCTTTGCTGGCTTTCTCCATTCTTGAAGGGAGATCGGGAGTTGGTCCTTCACAAGAACTCCGCACTGACGAACGAACTTGTCCGCAATCTTCTTAGGCGCTAATGGTTCGCCATTAGGTTTGAATGCCTCGATATTGTACTTTACGCCCTCCTTCAACTTTTTGTTCGGGCCTCGTTTCGTCCTTTTGCCTGAAGATTTGCTCGATCCGGATGGCTGAAAGAAGAAAGATCGATTCGTTAATATATCTTCAACTCATTTAAAACATGCGATGATCACCAGATTCCTGCTTATATAAATATATATACCTCGTCATCGTAGTTCATGACTTCATCAATTCGGTCGTCGCGATCGAATATCATATCAGCCTCTCCGGTGTTGTTTAGAAATTCGGAGCTGTCGAAATCTTCTTCATTCTGATCATCATCTGGCCCGCGTATGATATCGAACATGGTCTGTTCTCTCTCTCTGTCGGTATTGTCCGCCATAGCTTTTATTCAACTATGCCAAAAGAAATATAAAACAATTTAGTATAATCTCGAATAATAGATATAATCTCGAATACATCGTCTCGAATAATAGATATAATCTCGAATACATCGTCTTGAATAATAGATTTAATCTCGAATACATCGTCTCGAATAATATATAATATTGAATAGTACATCACTGGCTAGGCGGTGGACACCCAAAGAGAAGGAACCCTCACAGGATCATAGCTGAAGTGAGATCTCTGAAGAAACTTCCAGGTATTGGAGAACCTGCCGCCCTCTAACACAACCATGTAGCGATGGACGTGCTCGTCCTCCTCCCTGACACGACGACGTACCACCTCCGGCGGGGCCGGCTCCCTCCGCACCGAAACTGGCCCACGCGAACGCCACCAAACGAGATCAGGGTTGATGACGGGACCCGGGGCCGGGTTCCTCATCAAGCGGCGCGCCCCTCCAGGCAGCACCTCCCAGTGCCAGCCCGGCAGACCCCAGTCCCGGACATGGGTCAGCTGGACGTCGTCGCGGACGTGTTGACGGCGAGGATGCGGGCCAGGCATCGTCGACAACAAATACTAGCTATATGCCCGCAAAAAGTAACATTTTTTTAATGATTGGATTTTGATAACTAAAATTTCTAACATTTCTATAACATTTCTAACAATGCTATATATAACTAACATTTCTATAACATTTCTAATATTTCTATAACTAAAAAAAAGAAAAATTTCTAACTTTTTTATAACTATTTCTATAACTAAAAAACAGAAAAATTTCTAACAATTCTAACTTTTTTATAACTATTTCTATAACTAAAAAACAGAAAAATATCTAACAATTCTAACTTTTTTATAACTAAAAAACAGAAAAAATTCTAACAACTCTAACATTTCTAACTATTCTAACAATTCTAACATTTCTAACTATTTCTAAAAAACAGAAAAATGTCTAACAATTTCTAAAAAACAGAAAAATCTATAACTAAAAATGTATGTGTGTGTGTGTGCGCGCTCACCGGCTGGCGAGGCGAGAGGCGACGGGGGGCGCGCGGCGACAGGGACGGCGACGGGCGCGGCGACGACGGGGCGGCGGCGACGGGGATGGGGACGTACGGGCCGGGGCAGCGACGACGACGGGGACGGTGTCGACGCGGCCGGGACGGGGCGGTGGTGACGACGGGGACGACGGGGACGGGACGACGGGGCGGCGACGACGGGGCCGGGGTGGCGACGGGGGCGGCGACGGGCCAGGGCGGCGACGAGGGATATGGAGACGGCGGGGGCGGCGGGCGACGGTGCAGAGGAGAAGAAGCAGATGGAGAGGTGAGAAACTGACGAAATTTTGAAGTGTTTTCTTATATAGAACCCACCTTTAGTACCGGTTGGTGAAGGAAATATGCCCTAGAGGAAATAATAAAAGTTATTATTTATTTGCTTATATCATGATAAATGTTTATTATTCATGCTAGAATTGTATTAATCGGAAACATAATACATGTGTGAATACATAGACAAACAGAGTGTCACTAGTATGCCTCTACTTAACTAGCTCGTTAATCAAAGATGGTTATGTTTCCTAACCATGAACAAAGAGTTGTTATTTGATTAACGAGGTCACATCATTAGTTGAATGATCTGATTGACATGACCCATTCCATTAGCTTAGCACCCGATCGTTTAGTATGTTTCTATTGCTTTCTTCATGACTTATACATGTTCCTATGACTATGAGATTATGCAACTCCCGTTTGCCGGAGGAACACTTTGTGTGCTACCAAACGTCACAACGTAACTGGGTGATTATAAAGGAGCTCTACAGGTGTCTCCAATGGTAGATGTTGGGTTGGCGTATTTTGAGATTAGGATTTGTCACTCCGATTGTCGGAGAGGTATCTCTGGGCCCTCTCGGTAATGCACATCACATAAGCCTTGCAAGCATTGCAGCCAATGAGTTAGTTGCGAGATGATGTATTACGGAACGAGTAAAGAGACTTGCCGGTAACGAGATTGAACTAGGTATTGGATACCGACGATCGAATCTCGGGCAAGTAACATACCGATGACAAAGGGAACAACGTATGTTGTTATGCGGTCTGACCGATAAAGATCTTCGTAAAATATGTAGGGGCCAATATGGGCATCCAGGTCCTGCTATTGGTTATTGACCGGAGATGTGTCTCAGTCATGTATGCATTATTCTCGAACCGTAGGGTCCGCACGCTTAACGTTACGATGATAGTTATTATGAGTTTATGCATTTTTGATGTACCGAAGTTAGTTCGGAGTCCCGGATGTGATCACGAACATGACGAGGAGTCTCGAAATGGTCCAGACATAAAGATTGATATGTTGGAAGCCTATGTTTGGATATCGGAAGTGTTCCGGGTGAAATCGGGATTTTACCGGAATACCGGGAGGTTACCGGAACCCCCTGGGAGCCATATGGGCCTTAGTGGGCTTTAGTGGAAAGGAGAAAGGGGCAGCCCAAGGTGGGCCGCGCGCCTCCCCCCTCCCCTAGTCCTATTAGGACAAGGAGAGGTGGCCGCCCCCCCTCTCTCTCTCTTCCCCCTCGGGGAATCCTATTCCAACTAGGATTGGGGGGGAGTCCTACTCCCGGTAGGAGTAGGACTCCTCCTGCGCCCTCCTCCTGGCCGGCCGCCCCCTCCCCCTTGGCTCCTTTATATACGGGGGCAGGGGGCACCTCTAGACACACAAGTTGATCCTTGAGATCGTTCCTTAGCCGTGTGCGGTGCCCCCTGCCACCATATTCCACCTCGATCATATTGTAGCGGTGCTTAGGCGAAGCTCTGCGACGGTAGAACATCAAGATCGTCACCACACCGTTGTGCTGACGGAACTCTTCCCCGACGCTTTGCTGGATCGGAGCCTGGGGATCGTCATCGAGTTGTACGTGTGCTAAGAACTCGGAGGTGCCGGAGTAATGGTGCTTGGATCGGTCGGATCGGGAAGACTTACGACTACTTCCTCTACATTGCGTCAACGCTTCCGCAGTCGGTCTGCGTGGGTACGTAGACAACACTCTCCCCTCTCGTTGCTATGCATCACCATGATCTTGCGTGTGCGTAGGAATTTTTTTGAAATTACTACGTTCCCCATCAGTTGGAGCCACCAACCGGTACTAAAGGTTTGTTTTGGCTAGCCCAAGCGGCGCGAAGCGACCCCCTTTAGTACCGGTTGGTGGCTCCAACCGGTACTAAAGGCCCCCCCTTTAGTACCGGTTGGTGCCACGACCCGGTACTAAAGGGTGTGCGCTGCCAGGTGAGGGGCACAAAAGTTTAGTCCCACCTCGCTAGCCGAGGGGCACTCGCACCTGCTTATAAGCCCCACCGTCGCTGCTGTCTCGAGCTCCTCTCTTAAGCAGGCCTTCTGGGCCTACCTCTTCTGCGATGCCCTGTTGGGCCTACTGGGCTAGCGGGCCTGCATCCTGGCCCAACCTGAATTTGGGTTTCTAGTCGTATGCAGGCCGCTGTGGCCCAGTAGGTGGGCTTTTTTTCTTATTCTTTTGCTTCATTTATTTTTGTGAATAACTTAACTTTGAAAATAGATTTTTCAGTGATTCTTTTTTCTTATGTTTAATATTAGTGTGTTTTATCATTATATTCAATTTGGTAATGCTTAGGTTATTTAAAAAATGAAATGCCTTTGTAACGGATGAGTTTTCATCCGAAACCCTGATACTTCGAAACAGATTGTCCATTTTGTACACGAAGTGCATCCAGTTTTTGCGGTAACCCTCTCTACTTTTTTGCACATGCTATGTGGGTGAAATTATGATACCATGCCAACTTTCAACCTTTTCTGAGTTCATTTGAAATGCTTTTCAATTTCAGGGTCATTTAGCTGAAAAAATCAGTAAATGCATGAAAGAATTTGCTTGCACATAAAATTTCTTCGCGTTTCAAATGCCAAAACACATAACTAGCTACCCTAACTATTACAGAGATTCCCTCCTGGGTGTGAAACATAGAAGAAAGTGATGATAGTTAAGCCGATCACATCCCAGATCTTTGGGTGTGAAACTTTTTCTTCGCGTGTGTCCCTTTGCGTCGTAGCCATGGAAAATCTCCATCATTTAACGGGATGCTCGGGTCAATATTCACTGTGAATGGAGCAATTTCATCAAACTTTTCATAATCTTCTGACTTGTCTGTCTTGTCATCCACTCCCACGATGTTTCTCTTCCCAGAAAGAACTATGTGCCGCTTTGGCTCATCGTACGATGCATTCGCTTCCTTATCTTTTCTTTTTCTTGGCTTGGTAGACATGTCCTTCACATAGAAAACCTATGCCACATCATTGGCTAGGACGAATGATTCGTCTACATACGCAAGATTGTTGAGATCCATTGTTGTCATTCCGTACTGCGGGTCTTCCGTTACCCCGCCTCGTGTCATATTGACCCATTTGCACCGAAACAAAGGGACCTTCAAACCACGTCGATAGTCAAGTTCCCATATGTCCTGTATATAACCATAATATGTTTCCTTTCCCATCTTGGTTTCTGCATCAAAGCGGACACCACTGTTTTGGTTGGTGCTCTTCTTATCTTGGGCGATCGTGTAAAATGTATTACCATTTATCTCATACCCTTTGAAAGTCATTATATTCGAAGATGGTAACTGGGACAGCAAGTACAGGTCATCTTCAATAGAGGTGTCATGCATGGTACGTGCTTGCAACCAGCTGGCGAAACTCCTGGTTTGTTCACGTGTAATCCAGTCATCAGACCGCTCTGGGTGTTTGGAGCGTAGCAAATTCTTGTGTTCATCCATATACGGAGCCACCAAGGCGGAATTCTGTAGAACTGTGTAGTGTGCTTCAGTGAGAGAATGTCCCTCCATACATATTATTTGTTCCCCTCCTAGCGTGCCTTTTCCATCCAGTCTGCCCTTATGCCGCGATTCAGGAACACCAATCGGCTTAAGGTCAGGAATAAAGTCAATACAAAACTCAATGACCTCCTCATTTTGACGGCCCTTGGAGATGCTTCCTTCTGGCCTAGCACGGTTATGAACATATTTCTTTAAGACTCCCATGAACCTCTCAAAGGGGAACATATTGTGTAGAAATACAGGACCCAAAACGTTAATCTCTTCGCATAGGTGAACTAGGACGTGCATCATGATGTTGAAGAAGGATGGTGGGAACACCAACTCGAAACTGACAAGACATTGCACCAAATCATTCTGTAACCTTGGTATGATTTCTGGATCGATTACCTTCTGAGAGATTGCATTGAGAAATGCACATAGCTTCACAATGGCTAATCAAACGTTTTTCGGTAGAAGCCCCCTCAATGCAACCGGAAGCAGTTGCGTCATAATCACGTGGCAGTCATGAGACTTTAGGTTCTGGGACTTTTTCTCTGCCATGTTTATTATTCCCTTTATATTCGACGAGAAGCCAGACGGTACCTTAATACTGAGCAGGCATTCAAAGAAGATTTCCTTCTCTTCTTTGGTAAGAGCGTAGCTTGCATGACCCTGATGTATGCCATCTTTTCCGTGCATACGTTGCTGGTCCTCCCGTGCCTCAGGTGTATCTTTTGTCTTCCCATACACGCCCAAGAAGCCAAGCAGGGTCACACAAAGATTCTTCGTCACGTGCATCACGTCGATTGCGGAGCGGACCTCGAGGTATTTCCAATAGGGCAGGTCCCAAAATATAGATTTCTTCTTCCACATGGGTGCGCGTCCGTCAGCGTCATTCGGAACAGGTTGTCCACCAGGACCCTTTCCAAAGACCACCTTCAAATCCTTGACCATATCATGTACATCAGCACCAGTACGGTGGCGAGGCTTCGTCCGGTGATCCGCCTCACCTTTGAAATGCTTGCCTTTCTTTCTTACGGGATGCCTGCTCGGAAGAAATCGACGATGTCCCAGGTACACATTCTTATTAGCCAAATATATACTGTCGGTATCGTCCAAACAGTGCGTGCATGCGCGGTATCCCTTGTTTGTCTGTCCTAAAAGGTTACTGAGAGCAGGCCAATCATTGATGGCCAAGAACAGCAACGCCTTTAGGTCAAATTCTTCCCCCATGTGCTCATCCCATGCACGTACACCTATTCCATTCCACAGTTGTAAGAGTTCTTCAACTAATGGCCTTAGGTACACATCAATGTCGTTGCCGGGTTGCTTAGGGCCTTGGATGAGCACTGGCATCATAATGAACTTCCGCTTCATGCACAACCAAGGAGGAAGGTTATACAAACATAGAGTCACAGGCCAGGTGCTATGGTTGCTGCTCTGCTCCCCAAAAGGATTAATGCCATCTGCGCTTAGACCAAACCATACGCTCCTTCCAAATATATATATATATATGAGTTTATGTCCTCTACAGCATTCACTTATAGCTATTTCTTCAAGTTGGTTTTTCTGCTAAGTGAATGTGATCGGACCCACTACAACATGACCCCACCTATAGCAACGCTTTTTTTCGTATCTAAAAGTCCATATATGCGTTGCTAGGGTCTTTACCAACAAATTGGGATGCGTAGCCCTATCCAGCGTTGCTAGCGCATAATGCAACGCTTATACTACCGTTGGTAAAAGGGACCGTTGCAAGAGTACAACACATAAAACCGGTTTTTACAACACTTTTATACGTTGGTGCTTAATTCTGATTGCTAGGCAACAGAGAATTTTCAAGGCTTCAGGTGTTTGTGCATATATAATATAAATAATATTGTATAATACCAGCAATTAAATTAATGTTCCACATAATAATGATAATTATGTGTATCAAGTGGGAAAAAAATAAGAGAATATGCTCACAAGAGGAAGAAATCATATATTAGATAAAATTGTTGGATTACAATAATGGATATTACAGGAGGAACACCATCCAAATGTGATGCATAATCTAATATTTTCTTGACAACAAAATCTAAACTAAAATCATCCATCAACATCCCTACAACTTAACTAAAACTAATTGCGGAACATCGTCCAACAGGAACATCCCACAACTTAACTAAAATTGAAAGCATCCATCATCATGAACCAGAGTATCATCATCATCGTTGCAGTATACTTGTTACGCACCCATATAATCATCCATATATCATTTCAATCTACAAGGAAAATAACAAAATGAACTATTAACACATAATGCATTGACATGATGCAAGTAGTGATAAAGGCAGGATATTAGACACGTACAAAGGTTGAAGGCCATGCAATATTTTTTTCTGCATTACCAATAGTATTGAACTTTTTGCGACTCTGTACCAAATCTTCAGTTTTCGCAAGTGTTGTATTACACTGCCCAAAATGTACTTTAATCTCAGCACCATCAAGTTTAAATTTAGGATCATAACTTAGAACTGTAGCAAACTACGTCCCTGTTATGATTCTGAAAATATACCAGCATGAGTGTTCATGATCATTGATGACTAATCCAGACGCCACAATATATGACATAGCCTGCAGAACAACATGGCTCAATAACATTATATGGACAGTAGCCTAAGCTGCTGTACGTTCAAAGGCAATGTGTGACAGTACTACTTCTCTTCTCTTCTCCATTTAATTAGCAAACTGAACCAAAATAGTTTGTCATCGGAAACTGAACCAAAACATTTAGCTCTAGTTGGTTTCAGTCATCCAACAGGAAATAGACAAACCTACATGTGCTCACCATGCTTTGAAACGAATGTACAGCCCCAAATCCACTGAAACGAATTTACATGGTCATCACCAGCCTAGAGATCCATTGCTAATTTTGTACACCTACAGTCAAACAGTTTTGTGTCAACCGACAGATTTATTTATTGCTAAATATATCTACTGAAGCCTACAACCCCAAATCTTATAAATTTGCATCGACGCAGCATAGAACCTAGCATGGCTCAATGGTCATGGACACAACGAGCAGTAGTACAGTAGGGAGAGGGAGAGTGTATACCTTCCATGGTGTCCCCCTACAACAAGTTGGTGCGCGCAGCTGCAAAGCCAAGGGGAAAAGGTTACAGGTGTCTCATGCATCTCTAGAACAGCGCAACACAAGTAAAGCTTCATCAAGTTCCATTCCTACTTAATAAAAGGAGAGAATCTATATTCGTCCCGTTCTATGTGTCCTAGTTACTATCTTGGCAACTTTACATCTTACTCAATGAATTTATCACTGAGTTAGTTAGACTAGTCATCAACCAGTGCGTATGCACGACAATTTTAGTTGGCCATGTATAACTAGAATATTTTTATGTAAGAAAAAAAATAAAACCATAAATTTTAAAAGAAGCATACTTTTAACTAATTAACAAATATTACATGTGATGCTGTGTTGGCTTCCATGTTGCTGAAATAAATTTATTTTCATAAAGGCATTTATACAAACTATTTATCATTCCTATAAATAAACTTTCCAAATTATAATTTATATTTAAAAGTCTGGGATCCGGGGTTAGTAAATATAGAGAGGATATTAGTCAATATTGTGATTTCCTTTAATTACATAGCAGGATTCTAAATCTTGCGTGCTCCTAATATTAGCTATCGAGGAACCCCAAATGGATCCCATGCTTTAGTGAGTTCGTGTAAAAAAAAGGAAACCACACTTTCTAGTTAAAAAAAAAAAACTAAAGCTAATGTACAGGAATATCTGTCTTATATAAACCTTCATTAAGAAATGTTTTCTGAAATAAACACGTACATTACTCAAATCTTCTAGATAAGAAACACACCAATGATTATGTTGTGGTTGGCTGGAGGCAGCAGTGTAATACTATTGTTTGGAACTTTGACTATGTAGTGCTGCTGGAGGCGACCAGAGCTGCAGACCACCCCAACTGGATGCTTTCACTCCCTACAACACAATCGAGTCAAGAGGAGCATCAATACATGCGTAAAAGACAGGTTTTTTTTCTTAATAAAGCAATAGTGATAAAGTCAATTGTATGGTTCTTTCTTCTGTTATGAGCTTTAAGGATGGAGAATAGAAAACAAACCGCCAGACTTTCACCAGACTTTCTTCTGCTATGTTATAATTTATATTTAAAAGTCTTGGATCCGGAGTTAGTAAATATACAGAGGATATTAGTCAATATTGTGAATAGAAAAAAAATCGCCACACTGCCATTTCCTTCACTCAACGGCCTCGCTGCCAAAGACGCCCGCGGGCGCCTAATCTGCTTCAAACTGCCGTTGCTACACCTCCGCTGCCACATGAACCATCGTTAGATTGATTTAGTAATTAGCCTAAAAGAATATATGTTGGCCATGGTCAAAACCTGAAACAGGAGAATACTAAAGATTGGAAAAGAAAATAATCAGGGCCTTGGAGATATATACTATATTAATTAGACCCTAACCTGGTTTTTAACTATACCTAGGTGTTTTGTGTACTAATTGCCTCAAACACACTGGTTACTGCGTAGATGGGCTACAGAATCCCTCCCTACAATGATGTTACCCTAGAAAGAATATGCAGCCAGGGGTTGATTTCTAGCCACTACTGCTTGCAAGGCAGCAACATAGTAGGTGTATTGCCATGGTTGGAGGCCATGCCGACCTTCCCAGCCTCAACACATCGGGACTCAATCCAGCATGTGGTCGTCCTCTATTTTGACACTTTAGCAGCAAAACAAAATCAAATTGACCTCAACGAGCAGGCACTTGATCCCAAGCAGTAGAAAATCCTAACACCTCCAGAACAAAAATTTCTCTTGATCTGCCACGAACCAGAGCAGAGGGAGGAGTGGACGAACTCACCTGAAGCCGGAGGAGGAAGCTCGTGGCTGCTTCATCCTGAGCCGTAGCAAGGTTGTCCACTGGACGTTCCTCCCCGCACGTCTACATGAGAAGTGAAGAGCAGAGGTTAGACAAGGGAGAGAGAGAGGATGAAGCTAGGGGAGGGGATGCACTCACCGGATGAGACGAGGACGACAACGACATGGCCACCGGCAACAGATCCGACGCCCGGAACCTAGCCATGCGGGATGGGTCGCGGGTGGGTTGTGGTGGCCTCAAGCGCTGGATCTAGCTGGATGGGAGGGCTCCACAGAGCGAAGGGACCTCGGGTTGTGCTTCGCGGTGGCGGGATTCGCCGGACATTACCTGATGGAGCCGCCGCAGGTAGCGCGGCGAGGAGCCGCGTGAAGAGATTGGGATGGGACGCGAGAGCGAGAGGGACGGTTGGGTGGGGATTTAGCGGATCTGGCAGCCTCCAGAGCTTTGAGGTGGGAGGTGGGGAGGGTCGGCGCAAGGGAGACGAGGCAATGGTGGCGGCGATTCGGGAGAGACGAGGGAGTCGTGGGCTCTGTTTCTCGCGCGTCTCTCTCTCTCCTGATAGGGTTATGAGCTGCAAATCTATAACGCATATCCTACAACCCATATATGTGTATCTATTCTGAATTTTACAACATATACTCAAAACGTTGTAGAATTTTCGTTGCTTTATAAGGGGTTTCCTTGTAGTGACCCTTCCCCTCTATGCTATACTCAATCCAATCTATTCACAAATTCTTCATGTGCGTTCTATCTAAAACTCGTTCAAATTCTTCACTGTGTCCTTGTCAGCTGAAGAAATTGCGAACGGAACTTTAAAACTAATCTTATCCAAATTTTTGGTTTTGCCGCTCAAACCGTTCCGCATCCCACGATGCATTATTTTACTCACCCACGATCTTACACGATCTCCACTACACAGTACGTGGGTGACACATGTCGTGAGAAGGAGAACGGCCAAGGGCACGTTCGTCCCAAATCTTCGGGCGAGCAGTTTTTCACCGTGGCTATAAATACCCCTGTCTCGTTCCTCACTTCTTTTACTCCGCTCGATCTCACTCCCGCTCGAGCTTCTCAAACCCTAGCGCCGCCGCTACTCCATCGTCGCCGGTGAGGAAGAGCTTCACTGCCTCGACCTCATCGCCGTCGTACTCGCGCCGACCGCGGAAATCTTCACCTCCGCCGCCGCCGTAGACGTCTTCCTCTGCCAAGTTAGGGCGTGGAAGATCTGCATCGATGAACTTCACTGTTTCAACTCACAGTTCGTCGTGTTCTTCGTTCAGGGTAATTAAAAGTTACTTTTATTGCCCTCTTTGATTCAAAACTTTTCTACAAAATCTTCAAAGGTGTTTTATTCTTCAAATCCTCACACACAAAACACCTCACATGTTATCTGTTCTTGATTCATTTCCCTAAGCATCATTTTCTTCAAGATTCCTCAATTGTGTGGATCATCGATCTATACAAATCTAGAACCTAAGATATAGCGCGCTTAGTGAAATTCTTCAAGACGCATCTGGTCAAATTCCTCAAACTTGTTCTCTTTGAAAAACCTTCTGAGAACGCATATGACCTCTTCAAATTCCTCGCAACTATACTCTGTTCACAGGTACACATGTCCGCTGCTGAATCATTAGGTTCTCATGAACTTAACTCGTTTGCAGCGTTCCTCGAAGAAAAACTGCACACTTCTTCAAAGAATTCAATTGTTCAAATTCCTCAAATGAAGAAAATGGCTGACGGTAAAATGCCACAGAAAGGAGGAAAGAAGCCTGAGGTCATGACTGCCTTTGAAATCCCTGAGGACATCTATGCTGGGTATTGCACACCTCCTAAGGAAGATAAAAATCAGCGCAAGGTGCGCATTCAGAAGATTGAACGGAGATGGGTACGTGAATGGAGAGAGTACAGATATGTCACTCCAAAGTATATGAAGAAATTCGCACTGAATCCTCCATGCCCAAGAGCCCCATTGGCACCTGGCCAATTGGCTGATCCCACTGGCATCAAACGCGGTGAGGATTTTCCTGAAGAATGGGCCAAGCACCAAGCCAAATTGGCAAGACAAGCCAGAGAAGCAGTGAAGAAATTCAATGAAGATTCTGCTGCTGCTGCTGCTACTGAGGCCTCTGTCAAGCCGAGGAAAGCAATGATTAAGAAGCCCGCTCGTAAGCCAAGTGCTTCACCAACAGTGCCCTCAAGGCCAAGTTCCTCAGCTGTGCCCTCACGGCCTGAAACTTCAAAATCTTCAAGGCAAATTCCTCAAGCTGCCCCTACTCCTCCGAAATCCTCAGCACCTCCTCCAAAGTCCTCAGCTGTCCCAACAAAGTCCTCAGCACCTGTGCATCTGGCCTCGTGCCAAAGGACTATAGGCATCTGTATTGCCTCTGGTGTCTCAGCAAGTTCTTCAGCTGCACCAAATTCTTCATCTGGACCAACTTTGCTGAAGACTAAAGCAACTGCTGGACGAGGTACTCGCCCAAGTCCAAAGAAGAAACAGGTCGCCTTCCAAGAGCCACCTGCAGATGATGAGGCTGATGATGATGAACTTGCGGAAATCATCAGAGACCGACAAGTCAGGGCCGCTAGAGCCAAAGGCACACCTGTGCCACTGCTACTGGATCCAAGGGCGATCCTTGATTACATTGATCTCTGGCATAAGGATCCCAACACACCTATGCCTGACTTTAAGCTGACACCTGGCCAAAGTCACATGCTCACTCACTTCATCCAAGAGGAGAAGTGGAAATATGATAGGGCCAGATAGATCAACAAATCACAGTACCGAAAAGAGAAACTCCTGAAGAAAAATGTTGTCAAAATGGCAACTGAAGAACTCATCAAGATGCAGGCTGAAATCAAAGCCCTCAGCGACAACTTCAACTCGTACTATGCTAATTGGCAAGGAGCCAAGGTCAGATTTGTGAAGCTGACTGAGACATTCACCAAGGTTGCAGCCCCAACGCAACAAGAAGTTCCTCAAGCTGAAGCATCTGTTCAGCAAACTGAAGAACATGCCAGCACCATTGATGATTTTCAGGCTGCTAAAGAAAATGCTAGTTCCAGGGCTGATGACTCCATTCCAGCCGCTGAAGAAATTGCCAGGGCATCCACTAGTGGTGCGCCTGAAGAAACTGAAGAAGTCAGGGCAACTGCATCAGTTGCGCCTTAGGAAAATCAACCAGATTCCTTAGCTCCACCTACGCCTACACCAACTCCAATCCTTCCATCTGCATCAGATGTGAAGAAGACCATGGCTGCAGAGCGAGCTGCAGTGAAGAAAAGGAAAGCATCAAGTGCTTCAGAATCTTCAGCCCCAAAGAAGATGAAGCCCATGACCAGCTCGTTTGACAATCCGATCGATGCTATTCCTATTTCCACCATGCCATCAAAGGACCTTGTTCCTTTTGGTGAAGAATATGTGATCCCAAGCGGATCTGATGAATAAACTCAATCTGCTGCTTCGTCAGAGTAGATTGATGAAGAAATTGAAGTGGATGCAATCCCTTCAACCCCACTGGTCTCATCACCAATGCCTCAGCTTGATGCTGAAGAGGCTGGTGTTGAAGAAATTGATGATGAAGATGTGGACATTGGAAGCACAACTCTGTTGATGAATGATGACTTTTGGGAAAGTCAGCATCCAAATTCCCCACTCTTCACCCCCTGCAGCAAATTCCTCACTCTCCTGCACCAACTGTACCATTGGGCTCTGAAGAAACTCATCCCACTGCATCTGTGCATGAAGAAATTCCAGCCACTAGTGCTGAGGAAACTGCTGCTGACACTACAAATGTGAATGCACCTGAGGAGGAACCAGAAATTCCTCAGCCTGAAGAACCTGAGATCGTGATTCCTGAGGTAGTGATGCAACTCACTGACACTCCTCTGCCAAGGCCAAAGGATCCGTTCTCAAGGAAGCAAAAATTCAAGGCTGAAGACTTCTTTGGTGAGCATGTGTTCTTCACTGAATACAACCCTTATGACTCTGCTCGCATAAGGAAGAGGCGTTTCTGGACAGCTAGTCAAGCAAATTTCTATTCCTCAGTGCTTTACAACAAAGACAAAGTCTTCGACCATGCTCACATTCCCCACGTGGATATGGAGTCTTTGCCATGCTTCACACCAGTCCTCAGCATTCTCTATGACGCTGGGCTGCTCAATTTCTGCACTGACATCTGTGATTGGAATGAAGATCTCATTCTTCAGTTCTACGCAACACTACACATCACCGGCAACTCTGAAGATGTGAATTCATGGGTTCTGGACTGGATGACTGAGAACACAAATTACAAGGCACCAGCGTCTGAATTGCTTCGTGCCCTTCCTCTAAGTCCTCCCCTTGAAGATGCATGTTGTGTTTACAACGAACCTGAGCTTTCAAATCACTATATGCAAGTGCTGATGAAGCCTTTGAAGCCAGGGCAGGCCCCTCGAACCAAATTCTGTCGGATCACCGGTTCCGGCAGACCCTTAAGGTTCAAACACTAGGGTGCGCGCGGAGATCACGCCTTCTACCTCTCCATCTCGCAAGGATCTAAACTACCAAAAGAACTGCACAAGGAACACAAGATTTATACTAGTTCGGGCCACCATTGTGGTGTAATACCCTACTCCAGTGTGTGGTTGGTGGATTGCCTCCTGGGGCTGGTGATGATGAACAATACAAGGAAGAACAGCCTCGCGAGGGTCTGTTCTTGGCTGGGGTGATGAACTGCTAGGAGGAGTTCAGTCACCCACCTTTCTCTCTCTCCCTCTCTTGTCGACCGTCCAGACCCTTGGTCTCATCCAGATTCCGATCCCTCTACCCTGGGGGTGGCTAGTCTTACTTATAGAGGCCCTGGTCCTCTTCCCAAATATTGAGCGGGAAGGGAGCCAACAATGGCGGGCTAATTTGAAGGGGAACATCTAGTACACTTATCCTGACAAAAGCAGTCTTCGCCTGCCAAAGGCTCTGGTGATGACGCCGTGCTGGGCTCCATGGTGACCTCCGTCTCGTAGTCCTCCTAGTCTTGGTCTCGTTGCACCGAAATGGCGACCTTTGCCTGATGCCTCGGTACTCCGCGGCTGCGCTTGCCCCCTTTG
Organism: Triticum urartu; assembly: GCF_003073215.2. Lineage (NCBI taxonomy): Eukaryota > Viridiplantae > Streptophyta > Magnoliopsida > Poales > Poaceae > Triticum > Triticum urartu. The sequence continues at coordinate 32,365,078 of NC_053025.1, forward strand.
CACCAAAGGGGAAAGAAGGACGCTGCGCGCGCTGACGCCCGCCTAGCACCCTCGATCGTCATGGCTTGCGTCATGGGCACCTCGCGAGCTACCCTGCCTTGATCTCTCCGCCTCCTCGCGAGCCAGCCTGATGAGGCTGCGCCTGAGGAGGCGCCGTGTCGTCCGCCCCGCGAGGCTTGGCCCCTCGCGAGGGTCTTGAGCCTTGTGTTGATGAAGATGGGCCGCGCTGGGCCCCCATTTGAGCCATGCCGCAGGCCACAGGCAGGCAAGTCTGGGGACCCCCGTTCCCAGAACGCCGACAGTAGCCCTCGGGCCCAAGGCGCGCATGGACTTGGCCGTGCTGAGAGGCGAAAGGGCAAGGGCGAAGCGTCGCGGGCCCTAACAGCCTGCGGCCTTGGGTGCCGCGTGGCGGTTGATTGGACGTGGGCGTCTCCGCTTCCCCACGATGCCTCGGTGATCGCGCGAGTTGGACAAGTCCCTGCATGCAGATCGTGTCATGATTACCTGTGATCGTGGAGGCCGGCGGTTGGCCTTCGCTGGCTATAAGTATGGCATGGCGCGTGCCCTTCTAGTCCATCTCTTCTTGCTTTCTCCTTTGCCTCAGTTCTTGCTCCGTCTTGGTGTGATGTCTCCAATTCGCCAGTTTTCCGCGGCGGAGAAGGGAAAGGCTCCCCGAGAGGGACCAGACCCGCTCCCGCCGAAGAAGCGGCTCGCCCTTTGCAGCCGGGACGAGGAGGACCGTCAGGTGGTGGTGAGGCCCTGTTGCGAGCGGGCTCCGCCGGGGTTCCCGCTTCCCTTGTATGCCCACGTCGAGGGCCCCGAAGGTGTCAATGCCGATCCCCGCGGTCAGCGCCGTCGTCGGCGCCGTCGGGTCACGAAGGCCTGGAGTCCATGCCGAGGGCTCCTCCCAAGAGTTCATGCTCCACGTCGCCATTCCTCTTCAGTCCTGGATCCTTCTGCCTCCCTTCTTCGCCCCCATCATCCCTCCAGGAGGGCCCCTGGAGCTCTGGCTGCAGCACGCCGACTGCAGCGCCCTCGCGACCGAGGCAGAGGTTGTGGTCGCTGCCCCGGGCGAGGTCTACATGTCCCGCGCCTGGAGAGAGATCGCCCGGGTCTGCAGGGAAAGGGGCGTCTTCGCGGTCCACTTGGAGTACGATGGCGCTGCGGTGGTGTTCTTCAAGGTCTTCGACGCGAACGGGCGCCGGCTGGAGTGCTGCCGTGGGAGAGGTGGCCAGGACCTCGCCCTGGTGAGGGCTAGGCCCGTCGACCGCTCCCTTGGCAGAGGCGCCGGAGGGTCCAGCGACTCCAGCAAAATCTTCGCGACTCCGGAGACGAGCGACGACAGCTACGAGCCCCCGAGTCAGCGCCGCTCCCGGAGCAGGGCGGGCTCGTCAGGCCGTCGTCGACCCTGATTTGGATGGAGTTGGCGCCGGCGCCTGACGGCCCACTGTTGATGATGGCATCTTTTGCAGGAGCTCGTGTAGTTAGTATCCCTTAGGATCCGTTCCCTGCGAGGAATCAAAATGCACCCCGTGGGGGCTTGTAAGGTGCCTGTAGTCCCGTTTGTTAATACATAACCTTTTGCTATGGATCTGTGTGAGTCGCTAATTCCGTCGTAGTTTAGTCCTCCCTTTCGCACCTTGCGAGGGCTTGGTGCTCTGCGTCGACAGGTCCCAGTCCCAAGGCGGCGTCAGCCATCGCTGGTATGCCAGGTCGCGATGCCGTGGTCAAGGCCAGGAGGTGAGCGACCCGGGGTTCGGTAAGAGCCCTTGAGTCACGATGCTCAGGAGGTCCCCTTTGGCGCCCAAGCAGCCGTCGCTTGGTGAGAAAGTGAAGCAACGTCGCTAGTACGGAATTGCCTTAGGTGCGGGGGTAGTGCCACAGTAGCCAGTGCTTTGGGTGGTGACTTATCTTGAGAATCGAGGATTATTCCTGGTGTGCCGTCGGGTCCGCGCGTAGGCAGGAGCGGAATCGCTCGGCAAGGTCCTCGCGAGCCCCTTCTCCCTCGCCTCTGCTCCCCTTTCTGCTCTACGTCCTCGGGTCCTGGCCCTCGAGCTGGTCTCAGCCGTCGCTGGTATGCCAGGTCACGATGCCGTGGACAAGGCCAGAGGGTGAGGGCTGGAGAGCCAGTAGGAGCCCTGAGTCGCGATGCTCAGGCGCCCCCCCTTTAACGTGCAAGCGGTTCGCGCGGACGAGGGTGAAGGGAACCCCGTGAGGGCCTTGGCTAGCGCAGTTCCCTCCAAGGATCCTGTAGAGTCATCACAGAAAGAAGATGGGGCTGCCATGGCAGTCATCAGTCGATCGTTAGCCACTCAAGAGCTTGCTGGCTGGAGCAGGTGAGGTGTATCAAGGCACCCGTGAGCCAGCGCGGGACTCACGAGGCCCTACCTCTAGGCGGGTTGCGCCTGGCACTGGGCCGTATCTTGAGATGTGTCCCTGCAAAATTTGGTTAGATGCCGGTACTCTACGTCCTTGGGTCCCGGCCCTCGAGCTTGTCTCAGCCGTCGCTGGTATGCCAGGTCGTGATGCCATGGACAAGGCCAGAGGGTGAGGGCTGGAGAGCTGGTAAGAGCCCTGAGTCGCGATGCTCAGGCACCCCCCCTTTAACGTGCAAGTGGCCGACATGGAGAAGAAGGGATGCCGCGAACAGGCATCAAGCAATCAAGCGTGATAGGTGAATGCATAGTAGGAAATAAACGCGAGGGAGATACATGCCGTTGGGCCTGGCCCGAGCGGCTTGGGGATGATGCAGCCCGAGGGGCGCCCCCAACAAGGCAAACTAACGACCAAAAAATAAAGGCAGATACACGCCGCAGGGACGGACCCACGCGGCCTGGGAGTGATGCAACCCTGGGAGGGCGCTCCCAGCTGGGAATGAGGCTTGAAAGATGTCACCTGAGGATGTCGTTGGCGAAGTGGCGTTGGTGCAGCAGACTCGGTGGGTTGCGAAAGCCGATCCTCACGAGCCCCCAGGCCACGGGGCCTCGGGAGGCTTCGGAGGCACTGGTGACTCCTCGCGAGCTGTCTTCATCTCCGCCAGGGCCGCGGAACGCCTGTCTTCCTGAGCCTCCATGATGCCCCTCATGAGGCGCTGGTACGCCGCAGCCATGCTCAGCAGGCCGTAAGGCATGTGAACATAGCTGTGGGGTGGACCCCCGCAGCGCCCCACTTGCGAGGGCCAGAGGCGCTCCGTCGCGGCGATCTGATTGAGCCCTGGTATGTCGACGCAGACGCGCAGCCCACCATCCTCACCTGGATGTGGGGCCACAGCTGGTGGACGACGGCAACCTCTCATGATCCTTGACTCCTGTAGCTCTTGAATGGCCTTGTTGACGAACTCCTGCTGGTCTAACCTTCCTTGCCTGGCTCCTTCTCGAGGGAAACGTGCTTCGGAGCACGCCTCCACATGGTGCCCAAGCGCCTCCCTCGTGACCCTGGCTAGGTCGGTGGCCCTCCAGGTGAGAGCCCCCGAGCCCTGCCTGAGGAGGGCGTCGGGCGCGCTTTCCTATGCGATGGAAGGGGGTTCCTCCTGGGCAGACATGGGCCCAGAAGGGCCTGCCTCCTGAGGGGCTAAGCCTGGCGACGTCTTCTTCTTCTTGGGGGTGGTTTCAGGAAGCCTCCTGCTTCCGCGATCTGGGTATTCTAGTGACGCGGCCTGAAAGGCTCGCTCCAGGGAACACACTGCATCCTTCTCTTCACAGGGCACCGTGATGACGCCGCCACTTCCTGGCATCTTGAGGACGTTGTAGCCGTGGTGAGTCATGGCCATGAACTTGGCCAGCGCTGGGTACCCGAGGATGGCGTTGTACGGCAGGCGGATGTGGGCGACGTCGAAGTCGATGAGCTCGGTGCGGTAGTTGCTGCGGGCCCCGAAGGTGACAGGGAGGCGGACCTGCCCGATCGGGACTGTGGAACCGTCAGTGACTCTGGAAAAAGGTTTGGTTGGCTGAAGCTGGTCATAGGGCACTTGGAGGTTGTTGAATGTTTCCACGGACAGGACATTGAGCCCTGCCCCTCCGTTGATGAGGGTCTTGGTGACCAGCACGTTGCTGATGACTGGGGAGCAAAGCATCGGGAGGGCTCCGGCTGTGGCCGCGCACTTGAGCTGGTCTGCTGAGCTGAACGTGATGGCGCACGCCGACCACCTGAGGGGGTGCGTTGCTTCGAGCTTGGGGAGAACTGCATTCACTTCGCGGGCAAACTGCTTGAAGATGCGTTGAGAGGCTGGGGCTTGAGCTCCGCCCAGGATGCAGGCGATTGCGCACGGCTCTTGGAAGCCCCCAGCCCCCTCGTCTTGATGGCGATCTTCGTTCCTCCTTGGCGGAGGCGGCAGCGGAGGTAGGCCTGCGTTGCCGTGAGGGCGATCCTCACGAGGCTGATCCCTCCAGTCCCCCTCGCGAGGCAGGTCCCGCCAGCGGTCCTCGCGAGGTTGGTCACGCCACCCCTCGCGCGGGCCGCGATCTTCCCAGCGTCCTGGGTTTCTTCCTCCCCCTCGGCCGTAGCCCCGGTCAGCACGGTCAGGGCGACGACCGATCCTTCCTTCTCGCACGGCACGGAGTTCTTGACATTCGTTGGTGTTGTGAGTGTGGAGGTCGTGGTACACACAGTACCGGCTGCCACTGGAGGATTTAGGAAGATCCTTGCCCTGCTTGGTGTCTGGTTCGGCTGCGAGTACAGCAGCCCCCTTGCACTTCACGTCCTTGGCCTTGGGCTTCTTCTCTTCTGGGTCTGCGGCAGGCAGCTCGAGGATGGAGAGACGTCCCTCCTCAGCCCTGGCGCACTTGTTCGCCAAGTTGAACAGCTCCAGGGAGGTGCAGAGGTCTTCATGCATCGCCAGCTCCTCCTTCCTTCAGCGCCATGGGGAACCAGTTCGCCATGACCTCCTCGTCCCCGCTGGCAGCTTCGATGCCCAGCTCATAGAGCTGGAGGAACTCTGCGGGATCAGTTGTGCCGTCGTAGCGAGGAGGCAGGTCTGGCTTGAACTTGCTGGGCCACGCGACGCTGCGCAGCTCGGTGGTGTAGGCGCGGCAGCCTGCGGTGGCCACGAAAGGCTTCGGCTGCTGGAGAGCTCGGTCTTGAGGGTCCCCACGCGCTGCAGCTAGGAGCAGAGCGGGGTCTTGGTGTGCCGAAGCTGGAGCAGAGAGCGCCCGGGCAGCTCCTTGCGGGCGAGGGACTTCTTGGCAGCTCCGTTCTTGCTGTGCTGGCGCCTGGCGGAGCGGGTTCCGCCCAAGGGCCACGCGGCTTGGAGCCACGGCGTCTTCTTGGAGAGGAGGCGGCTGGTACGCCCCCGGAGCTTCATTGCCCGCGCGGGGCGGAGTGCGGCGCAGCGGAGCGGATGGCGCAGGAGAGCCCCCTGTGGCGCGGACGAGCTCTGCGACGCGGTCGAGCCACTCCTCGTAGATGTCGTCGACGGGGCGGTAGCGCAGGAGTTCGTTTGCCGCGATGAGCGCAGCTCAAGCCTCCAAGGGTGCGGGGAGCGCGCGGGACGAAGAGCCGGCTGGGGCGAGTGATGGAGTAGCGGTGCGGCCGTCTTGCCGCACGGATGGATGCTGAGACGACGCTTGCTGCTCGCCCCCCGCCGGGCCGGTGGCGGCGTTGACGGCGGGCGACGGGGAACGACGAGGACGCCCACCGACAGGGGCCATCTGGGCGAGGCGAGAAGCGATGGCGGCCCGGCGCTCAGCGCGGGCCTGACGAGCGTCAGACATGGATGCTGCGGTCGGAGGAGAGCGGAGTGGTGGAAGACAAATTCCGGCGCACCCCTACCTGGCGCGCCAAAATGTCGGATCACGGGTTCCGGCAGACCCTTAAGGTTCGAACACTGGGGTGCGCATGGAGATCACGCCTTCTACCTCTCCGTCTCGCAAGGATCTAAACTACCAAAAGAACTGCACAAGGAACACAAGATTTATACTGGTTCGGGCCACCATTGTGGTGTAATACCCTACTCCAGTGTGTGGTTGGTGGATTGCCTCCTGGGGCTTGTGATGATGAACAATACAAGGAAGAACAGCCTCGCGAGGGTCTGTTCTTGGCTGGGGTGATGAACTGCTAGGAGGAGTTCAGTCACCCACCTTTCTCTCTCTCCCTCTCTTGTCGACCGTCCGGACACTTGGTCTCATCCAGATTCCGATCCCTCTACCGTGGGGGTGGCTAGTCCTATTTATAGAGGCCCTGGTCCTCTTCCCAAATATTGAGCGGGAAGGGAGCCAACAATGGCGGGCTAATTTGAAGGGGAACATCTAGTACACTTATCCTGACAAAAGTAGTCTTCGCCTGCCAAAGGCTCTGGTGATGACGCCGTGCTGGGCTCCATGGTGACCTCCGTCTCGTAGTCCTCCTAGTCTTGGTCTCGTTGCACCGAAATGGCGACCTTTGCCTGATGCCTCAGTACTTCGCGGCTGCGCTTGCCCCCTTTGCACCAAAGGGGAAAGAAGGACGCTGCGCGCGCTGACGCCCGCCTGGCACCCTCGATCGTCATGGCTTGCGTCATGGGCACCTCGCAAGGTACCCTGCCTTGATCTCTCCGCCTCCTCGCGAGCCAGCCTGAAGAGGCTGCGCCCGAGGAGGCGCCGTGTCGTCCGCCCCGCGAGGCTTGGCCCCTCGCGAGGGTCTTGAGCCTTGTGTTGATGAAGATGGGCCGCGCTGGGCCCCCATTTGAGCCATGCCGCAGGCCGCAGGCAGGCATGTCTGGGGACCCCCGTTCCCAGAATGCCGACAAATTCCTCGTCAAGGAATTGTTGTATGTGCCTCGGACCGTCTACCGCATCCTGTCGAAGACAATGAGTCCTATCAAAGGCCACGACTCAAAATGATGAAGAAGTCATTGGCATCATGAAGAACATGCTTTTCAACATCTGTCACGGCGTTCCCGTCAACTTCCATGATTTCTTCATGAGGACTCTGGCCAACATTGCTATGTCACCATTTGAGCTAAAGCCTTATGCGCCATGGATTATGAGATTCATCAGGATAAGGTCTTCACTCAATTACAAAGCTGAAACTCTCAACCACTGCAGTTACTTGCCCCCTATTGAAGTCCTCAAAAGGACATTTTCCTCAGCTGAAGAAAAGGGCAAGGCCACTGCTGTGATAGATGAAGGCATTCGTCCATTGGATGGTCAATTTCGCAAGGCTGCTTCTTATTCCACCAATGATGACTCTGCCACACATGACTCTGCCGCCAACAACGCCAAGCCAAATTCTCAAGCCACAGCACCCAGGGTGATGACTGATCGTGAGTTAGTCTTCAGTCTTCGTCAAAAGGTTGATCGCAATCACAAATGGGTCAAGCGTCAGTTTGGTTCAATTCTTCACAACATGACTTCAACACACAATGCATTGAAGAAAAACCATTACTACCTTCATGAAACCCTCAACTGCACCTGGGCTGTTCTGTTTAAAGTTTACAGTGCTGAAGATCTGGAGAAAATGGGTCTCAAAGAAGCTTTTGACTGGTCTGCACCTCCTCCGAAGAAATACAAGAAGGTCAAGGTTCCTTCTTTGGTGGCCAGCTCATATTCTTCATCTCGTGAGACTGATGAAAATGAAGACTTGGACGACACTGCGGCAGGCCCTACTTCAACGACCGACCCCAACAACACTGGCGCTCCTTCATCAACTTGAATATCTTCAGGGGCGTTAGTCCTCAGTTTCGATCCTTTTGGTCATTTGATGACAAAGGGGGAGAAATCTGAGTTAGTCTTCAAGCGGGTCTATTAACAAGGGCATTTTTTTTTGCTAAGTTACAACTCTCGTTCTTCCGAAACTTTTATTGGATCGAGTTGTAATCTTAAACCCGATGGTGCGCTGATACTTTTGATGCACTATGATCTGATACTTTTGATGCGCAATTCTGCATGCCTATTCCTCGTTAATATTATTGCACGCATGCTAAATTACATCAGGCACCATATTTCATCATGCATTTCAAATTCTTCATCTTATATATCAAATGCGTGTATGAATTACAAGATATAGGGGAAGATCTCCATGATTCAACTCTTCAAGTGTGCATTGCTTCAAAAGCAAATTCCTCACTATGCACATCTTCAGGGGGAGTTCTTCTATATCTTGCAATCAAATTCCTCAAAATCAGTATTTACACTTCATACATTTATCCCCGTTGAAAACTTAACCTATATTGTCATCAATCACCAAAAAGGGGGAGATTGTAAGTGCATCTAGTGCCCCTTAGTGATTTTGGTGTATTGAAGACTTATAGGTTAAGTATCTAATGTGTTTATGAGTGTACACAGGCCTATAAGTCTATGAGGAGTTTGATATTTACAATGAAAGTCGACCCCTAAAAATGAAGTTCTTCGACTGAAGACTTTGATATTTTGAAGACTTTCTAAAGACTTTGAAAGTGAAGAAATTGGTGTAACCCTGAAGACTTGGTATTCATTCGAGGAACATGAAGCGTGAAGACTTTTGTTTTCGTAGTTTCATTTTCTCTTTCTTGAGTCATAGGAAACACCGTACTGTTAAAGGGGGTCGAGGAAATACTAAGGAGAAAATTTCCATGTGATGCTCAACTCAAATCCTACACCTACCAATCCCTTCAAGTGAAGCCATTGGAAATCTCATACAGTTCAGTCAATTTCTTCAGTGACAGAGACGCGGTTCTTCTGGTCACTGAGGACTTTGTTCTGACTGAGGAGTTAGGAATTCGCCAGTGCGAATTGCCTACACAGTGAGGAACATGATAGCCCTGAGGAATTTGTACCTCAAATTTCCGACCGTTGCTGTGCTACGCGCCAGCTGTCCCAAAATATCTTATCCATCCAACGGTCATATCATTGAAGGGCATTTATGTCTTATCATGTCGGGTTGCTCCCTAGGCTATAAATAGCCGCCCCCTACAACCACTAGCTAGTTGGCTGCTCCGAGAGAACTTGACACTTGTCATTTGAGAGCAACCCATCCTCCGAGGAATTTGAGCGAAAATCATCAAGTGAGGAAAATCCAAACCCAAACCCAAAACACCTACAAACCAAAAGTGATTGAGCATCACTGAAGAGATTGATCCTGCGTGGATCCGATGCTTGTTACCTTTGAAGACTGTGCTTCTTCCAGACAGTTAGGCGTCAAGGTCTAGAGCATCCAAGAGGAATTGTGGATCACCGAGTGACCGAGTTTGTGAAGGTTTGGAAGTCACCTGAAGACTTACCACGAGTGATTGGGCGAGGACTGTGTGTCCTTAGCTCAAGGAGAATACGATGAGGACTGTGTGTCCGGGACTAGGTGTCCTCGAGTTTAAATACTCAGCCGCTCCAACCAGATGTACAACTGAGACAGCAGTTGGAACTGGTCTACCAAATCATTGTCTTCACCAAGCTAACTGGTTCTATTTCCTCAACACTTTCATTTCCTCATTACTGTGTTGTGTGCTTGTTCATATCTGTGTTTGAAGACTTTGACTGAAGACCTCAGTTCAATTTCTTCAGTCTATTTGTCTTCATCCTGTGCTATCCTGTGTTTACGCTTCCTATACTCTGTGTTTGTCTTCATTTCATCATGACGACCATGCATGCATTCTGCTATGTTTACTTCTGAGTACTTATTCCGCTGCTAGTAGTTCTTCACTAAGGAATTTCCTCAAGAGCAAATTCCTCAGTGAAGAATTTCATAAAAATCGCCTATTCACCCCCCCTCTAGTCGATATAACGCACTTTCATTTGGCTCCATCGTTCGGTCTTGCTGGATTCCTGGGTTGCTCCGTCCTTCTGTCTTGTTGGTTTGGGCGGCGCAGAAGGACGAACTATGTTCTACGAGGTTTCAAAGGATCCCTATTTATAGGGATCGTAACAACCCGGGCATATATCTACGTATAGATTTCTTTGGTTGGAGGAAATCAAGGGAGGGGACCCACCTGGTTGAATATTAGGGGGGGCGTGGAGAGTTTTGAAAAGGTAAGTTATGGTTTAAAAAAACCAAGGTAAGTTGCGTAACAGCACGTAGGTCTCCTGAGAATCACGATCATCAAAAAGATATCGTTCCCGTTTCTTTGAAAATCAGCCAAAAGAACTGGACCGCTTTTATTATTGCTTATAAGTAGTTCACTGAACCTCTTTTAGGATGAAAACTGGTTCTAAAGTCAACTAAGATTGAGTCTTCACACGTGAAGTATTTTACTCTCTTGTGAAGCTATTTTATTGCCCATCCGATCTTGCATGCCCATGCTCATACCTTTTTTCCGCGTATATGTGAGACCAAATTTTGTTAATAATACTGAATCATGTCTGGTGCTGCTCAAGGTGGCACGACACCATGGTTTTCACTTCGGTGAGATTTCGATGAAATAACTGAACTTCATTCATTTCAGCACTCACTGCAATATTTGCCTTTCAGCCAAAATATTTCAGCCTCACTGAATTTCGGCCCAAATATTTCAACACTAGCTGAAATTTTCTCTAAAACTTCTAACTAGCGATGTTAAAAAATCTGAACCTTCTAACTAGCGATGCCAAAATATTTCAGCACTCGCTGAAATTTTTCTGAAACTTCTAACTAGTGATGTTAAAAGAATTCTGAAACTTCTACCCAGCGATGTTTAAAAAGTTCTGAAACTTCTAACTAGCGATGTAATTGTTCTGAATGTTGTCCAGACTCCAACGATACTTAAATATAAATTTAATAATTCAGTTAACCTTCCTAAGCTTCAAAATTTCTGGTTGAAAAAAGCAAATATATGTTTCAGCGTCTCACATGCAGACCAAATTTATTTCAAGAATAGTATTTGGAACCAGTACTGTTAAATATTACAACTTGATTAATCCGCACTGGACTATGAACATGGCTAGGAAACCTTCTTCAGGACTAAAACCAAACCACACCCTACTCTACCGCTTCATAACCAAGTGTACACTCCATATCTAAGAATCAACCACTGCTGGACTAACTGCTTGCATCTTCATGATCTTCAATCGCAGCTGCATCCGATAGGCTAGCATTGTACTTCTTCGGCCTTTTCATGGACTTAAATTTGTTGTAGGGCGAATTAAGAAGGACAACAGGCAGCTCTCTTCTACGTAGCTGAAAAGTGAATCAAGAATCTGAATCTCCCTCCTTTTGGGGTTTACAACGACAAGGAACCAGTGGGTGTTCGCCATGTTCATAGGTAGAAAAACCTGGACAGCAAAGATGATTACATCAACATGCATAATGATTACAAAAATAAATGTGTTTATGTCATGGTTAGATGGTACCAGATCATGTCTGAGGTAGTTGTCTCCTTTTGTTGTTCCATGACTGCCCGCCAAAGCGGCCTCGTGGCAGTTTTTGATCAGCGTCCTTAACCTTGATGCATACGAGATGGTATAGTCCAATTGGTGCACCCTCCACTTCTCATAGTACCACGTATGCATTACAACAAAAACAGCTTAGAAAATTTTCCATAAAATTAAATGTATGGTATGTTAATAATGATTGTATTACTTGCAGTAGTGCTAGGTTGCCCTCCAGATTTGCTCCACCATTTACTAGTCCTTCCTTCCCATATCGTTGCACGTAGAACTTTCCAGCACGAAAATAAGCGCAAGTTTCATTACAAAGAGAGGCATTCACGACTAAAAACTGAAGGCATGCACGATCTCCCTTAAGTTTTGCTAAAGCACATCTAGATGTGCTCTAAGTATTGCTTATCTAAGTCCTATGTCATTGATTTTATGCTAAGATTCGTGCAAGCCTTTCTAGACACACCAATCTCCCTTCGGTAAAATAGGGATAGTTCGTCATGGCTGTAACTAAACGAGATCAAAAAGAAGTGCGCCGTAAATAATGGAATTGCATGCAGACTTGGGAAGGATGGTGTATACACAATACAAGGATCTCAATCGTTACCGGAGGATTCTCTTGATGGCGACCGGCTCCATTGTCGTTCGCTTTCATCTTTTGATTCGCCGGCTTCTCCGACGTGCCCTTCTCTTTCGTCGGCTTCTCTGACGTGCCCTTCTCTTTCATCTTAGGATTCGCCGACGCAGGCTTTGAAGATGACGGCTCCGTCGGCTTCACCGACCTGGGAGCTACTTTGGGCGGCGTGGGGTGGTAATTCGGTGTAGTCATGGAAGGCTAGGTATGGGCGGCGTGGGGTGAAAGTATACGATCTATGCCGTGAAAAGCTTCGTATTTATAGGGCATTCTCTAAAAACCGATCACAAGGAAATATTGGGAATTTGGGATCTCACGAAGAGGTAGTTTTAGAACATGTAATGTTTTTTTAGCTAGTTTTTTTTATTTTTCGAATTTTTTAGCAAGTTTAGAACAGTAATCTCAACCGTGAAGCGTTTGGGCTTCTTGTGCTTTCTTATACGGGCCTATTATAATGGGATGAGCCCATTTGAAATGTGAACATGAGAAAGGAAGCAAGGACTTCAACTGCTGCGACGAGCCCCCTCCTAATTATTTGTGAAGTATTTTACTCTCTTGTGAAGTTATTTTATTGCCCATCCGATCTTGCATGCTCAAAATCATACCTTTTTTCCTCCGATCTGTTGCTGCTCAAGATGGCACGACACCATGGTTTTCACTTCGGTGAGATTTCGATGAAATAACTGAACTTCATTCATTTAAGCACTCACTGCAATATTTGCCTTTCCGCCAAAATATTTCAGCACTAACTGAAATTTTTCTGAAACTTCTAACTAGCAATGTTAAAAAAAAGCTTCAAAAGTTCTGGTTGTAAAAAGCAAATATATGTTTCAGCGTCTCCCATGCAGACCAAATTTATTTCAAGAATAGTATTTGGACCCAGTACTGTGAAATATTACAACTTGATTAATCCGCACTGGACTATGAACATGGCTAGGAAACCTTCTTCGGGACTAAAACCAAACCACACCGTACTCTACCGCTTCATAACCAAGTGTACACTCCAGATCTAAGAATCAACCACTGCTGGACTAACTACTTGCATCTTCATGATCTTCAATCGCAGCTGCATCCGATAGGCTAGCAATGTACGTCTTCAGCCTTTTCATGGACTTCAATTTGTTGTAGGGTGAAGTAAGAAGGGCAACAGGCAGCTCTCTTCTATAATTGTCAATGTATGCCTGCATGGGAGGATATGTTAGTATCCGTCCATATGTTTACAAAATTGACAGAATTTTAGGTGTTACTCTACGTACTTGGTCATAACGCAGCGTAACATCTTCTCCCGTAAAGAATTCGATGTTCTTCAGCATGTAGAGTGCACAAGAAGAACTACAACAATTAATTCTGTTAGCACCATTTCACGTATTAAAAATTCAAAACATATTGAGAAGCTAATACTGTTGACTGACTTGTCATCTTGTCTTGGCACAGGAACATGCTTTACTGTCCATTGGGTCACGTTAATGTCTTGCCATGCATGGCTTTTGGTCCATTGATTCGCAGCGATGCTCTCAGATGTGCTTCCACCCCACGTATCTGCCAAAGTCCATGGTATGAGAAGTTGCTCACGGTTCAAGGTTAGGTATGATGCTAAATGTTGTGTTATATTGAAAGACGTTTAAAATCTCACCACGTGAACCACTTGTGTTACTATGTAGCTGAAAAGTGAATCAAGAATCTGAATCTCCCTCCTTCTGGGGTTTACGACCACAAGGAACCAGTGGGTGTTCGCCATGTTCGTAGGTAGAAAAACCTGGACAGCAAAGATGATTACATCAACATGCATAATGATTACAAAAATAAATGTGTTTATGTCATGGTTAGATGGTACCAGATCATGTCTGAGGTAGTTGTCTCCTTTTGTTGTTCCATGACTGCCCGCCAAAGCGGCCTCGTGGCAGTTCTCTACCTTACCATCTCTTTCGAGCATAGCGACGCCGGCCACCCTCTCAATGTAAACCAGTTGCCCGTCCCTTATGTCCTCAGGATGATCATGACGCATGATCTGAATCACAGCATCAACCAACTAAAACAAAATTCAAGTTAATTGTACTGTGCAAAAGAAAATTGATAAAATAATTTGGCAAATATCTTACTTCGTGACCCAACCATTTGTCATCTAAAACTCCATCTGTCATGGTGAGGCATTGCAAATGCTTCTGTAGCAGAACAATGTCATCAATTACCACCAATTGCTTATCAAGATCTGAGGTGTTGACAATTTCGGCCACGTGATTCTGTGGAAACTTGTCAAGGTCGGTCTCCAGCCTCGAAGCACCTGTGTCTGTATCTTTAAAAATGTTTGCATGGTTTTTCCTCTTTGTATTCTTTGTGTCCTTGGAATCGTTGGTAGACTCCGATGGAGTCATGTTTCTCTTTCTCTTCTTATCACTATCGTACAGAACATAATCTTCATTGCACAATAATGAAGATGCCACTCTTTTTCGGATGCTCGTACGAGTTGGTAGCATGGAATCAACCACGCTATCTTGTCGCTGCTTTGCTAAAGAATCATCATAGTTGTCCTCATCAACTGGGAAGACATGTGTCTCTTCCGGCTCCCTTATTGCCTTAGCCTTGGCTGACCGGTGTTTGCTTTTGGTACCTATCTCTCCCCCCACCTCAATACTGACATCTTCATCATCTTGATCTCTTCTTTGTTCAGCCTTTCGCATATTCTCATTGTGCCTCAAATTCAGAGGATCCTATGATTCGAAATAAAGCACTTGTTAGCTTGCAATATGCGCGAAATACAAAAACAAAACCAGTTAACTGTAAAATGTGCATCACCAAGAAAGCTTCAAGGCTTGTGGTGGCTTTGGAATGCTTTCGCGAATCCAAACTCGGAGCACCCTGCGAAGCATCAATCTCTTTATAAAGCTGTGAAACATTCTTGAGACTCTCCTTGCAAGTTGCAGCAACAGCTCTGTCTTCTTCATCCTGAACGTGGAAGATCATATGTTAGCTATGAATCTTCATTAACTTAAAACAAAATTAGTTAGATGTGAAATGTGTATCACCATGAAAGCTTCAAGGCTTGTGGTGGTTTTTGAATGCTTTCGCGATTGCAAACTAGGACCAGGCTGCAAATCTTCAGCTACGTTCTTCATGGGGGCATCCATGTTATCTTTTTGTATTCCCTTAGCAGAAATGCCTTTGGCAATGACCTCCTTGTCTTTTTTTGTTTTTGCTAGTGAGTAGTATTCTCTCCTGGGACCTCCATTGGGTCTGCAGGTACTCCCAGGTCAGATAGCTGTATGTCCTCTACTCCTGGGCGATCAGCATCAGATATTCCATAGCGGTGGTTCTTTAAAACAAATGTGTTAGTGTGGAGAGTATTGATAGTAAAAATATTTATAGAAACTCATAATGGTATACTTACATTGAATTCTGTGATGAGGTCGTCCGTGCGTTTGCCATTCGCAAGTGTACGCCTAAGGCACTCGTTCATTTTTTTCAAGGGTGCTCATCCTATCAAATTGTTGTGCACTGGCTTCCTGCACAATGGAGGCAACTTCTTTCAAATCAGCCAATACACGGCCCATGAGTGTCTTATCCTGCAAATTACAAGCAGTTAGAAGCATAAGACTTCGATTGTACTTGCAAAGTTACAATATATATTTGTGTCTGATGTTCATCATTTACCTGACCGTCAGTCTTTGGTTTGACCGGCGTCCCAACTGGTGGCAGATTGAAAGGCCGCAGCAGGTCATCGACATACTGTATGTTAGTGTCGTTAGTATCATTCAAAACATATGGTAGATAATCCAGGCACATAGTACTAACACTTTACCTCTCCAACCCCTATATAATTTTTGTTGATTATGTTGTCAACCTTCTGTGCCTTCTCGTCACTCCAGTTTTGGATCAGCGGCCTTAACCTTGATGCATACGAGATGGTAGAGTCCAATTGGTGCACCCTCCACTTCTCGTAGTACCACGTCTGCATTACAACAAAAACATCTTAGAAAATTTTCCATAAAATTAAATGTATTGTATGTTAATAATGATTGTATTACTTGCAGCAATGGTAGGTTGCCCTCCAGATTTGCTCCACCATTTACAAATTTCCTGACGCTAGTCATAAGATGGTCAAGTGTAAGCTGTCCAAAATTGGTGCTCTTTATTGTCTCAACGTTTCTAACAATCCCAAGGTATCTGTTGTCCACATACTGCTGTGTTGCCGGGCATACATATTTGCCTATGGTCTACAAGACAAATGGCCTGACAAAATTAGGTGTGCTGTTGCCTTTCATCTTGGCTAGCAATCCTTTCAAAGTTACTTTTGTGTCATTGGGGTCTTTCAGTTCCTTCCGCAACTCCAAAGTATTGTTGTGATTTGAAGAGACGTGATTCTTCCCCATGCAGGGCAGGCCTGTTATATGCTTCACATCTTTTAGTGTGATCCTACATGGTCTCCCATTAATTATAAAGGCATCCTACTCTGCATCATATGAATAAGCGATGGCCTGGCACAGTAGACGTCTCATTCTCATGCCAGGAGTCTTGAGAAGTTCACCCAGTCCAATCAACTTGATGTACGTCAGTTGTTGTGCGTTTAAATCTTTTATGAACTTCTCGTATTGCGGCAATGAAGCAACCTGAGTTCCCTGAATGTACAAATAGTGTGATTAGATTTTGTATGGTATTCATTTAAACACGCATAGAACCGACTAGATGTAATCTATGCCAATATCAAAATTGTGCTCTACATTACTGCATGAAATTATAGAGCTTCTAGGCCATATAATGAACACCAGACATAGAAAAACAAGTTATCTCTGTCCGCAAATTGACTGATAATAGTATAGATTTTTAGTACAAAGAGCAGACTTTGTTCTAAGTACACTACTAAAGTTTTTGGCGTCACGCTTACGAAAATAATTGCATACATGATCACAAGATCAATAGTTTATAGATAATCATCATACTAGGAATGTAACATGTGATCCTACTGTCCATCTTTCTCTTTAGTTTTCTCCTTTATTTCTCGTCAACCTAAAATTTACTATAGTACATACATTTGATGTTCTCAATGCCAAATAAGTGAGGCGTGCAACTTACGTACAAAACTACTTTGTATTCTGTCTACTGCGTATTTGATCAGGCATTTAGGAGTACTATGATTATTTTGTTGATTCGGTTGCTGGTTTTAAACAAAGTTGAATTACTAGTCCTTCCTTTCCATATCGTTGCACGTAGAACTTTCCAGCACAAAAATTAGTGCAAGTTTCATTACAGAGAGAGGCATTCACGACTAAAAACTAAGAGAGGAAGGTATCCACGATCTCCCTTAAGTTTTGCTAAAGCACATGTAGATGTGCTCTAAGTATTGCTTATCTAAGTCATATGTCATTGATTTTATGATAAGATTCGTGCAAGCCTTTCTAGACACACCAATCTCCCTTCGGTAAAATAGGGATAGATCGTTATGGCTGTAACAAAACGAGATCAAAAAGAAGTGTGCCATAAATAATGGGATTGCATGCAGACTTGGGAAGGAGGGTGTATACACAATACAAGGATCTCGGTCGTTACCGGAGGGTTCTCTCGATGGCGACCGGCTCCATTGCTATTCGCTTTCATCTTTTGATTCGCCGGCTTCTCCGACGTGCCCTTCTCTTTCGTCGGCTTCTCTGACGTGCCCTTCTCTTTCATCTCAGGATTCGCTGACGCAGGCTTTTGTAGCGACCAGACCTCAAACAGTCTGACCTCTGTGCTCAGGTGTCATCCCTGGATCAGTAATGCTGACACCACACAGTACTTTGAAGGATTTATAACAGAGTAGCAATCACACACTTATTACATCGATGTCTCAAAGAGAACTTATTACAATAAATATGGTTTAAGGCCATCTAACAACGATAACAGCGAAAGGCTTGGAAGATAAGTTAGTCCATCAACTCCAAAGGCATCACTGAGTATAGAACCACGACCTAAAAGGCACCTTACTCGTCGTCTGAAAAGTCGGCAACATGAAATGTTGCAGCCCGAAAACGGGTCAGCACATGGAATATGCTGGCAATGTAACACATAGAGAGTAATGAAAGAACAAAGCTATACTACATGCATATATGGCTGGTGGAAAGCTCTATTTTTGCGTAAAGCCAATTTTTCCCTACTTCAAAGGAATAAATTTATTTAACTATCATGGTGGTTGTTAAACATTGAGAATGGTTGACAGCATCCTCAATCCCAATTAAAGTAATCATCATTAAACCCCAACAATATTAATTTAGAGTAACATGATGAGATTCACATGATATCCAAGTACTAGATACTCAAAACGTCCATAACCGGGGACACGGCTAACCATGATTAGATTGTACACTCTGCAGAGGTTTGCGCACTTTTCCCCACAAGACTCGATCGCCTCCGTTGGATTTCTCGCACTACATGGTGTTTGAGAAACGGATGACTGAGACATAGTCTTTCGGAAGCGCTAGCACCTTACGATGTGATAGACCGTACCAACCTACATCCCCTACATCTGCTAGCCTACCACTGTAAGAGTTCGCACGACTTAGTCAACTATGCCAGAGCCCATAATGGCTTGTGGCTGCACACGGAAGTTTCTAGTATGAATAATCTCATGATCCCTTTGAGCCTAGGTGGCGGTCCATAAGAAAAACAACAGGTAAACCTGGAATACCCAGGTACCTCAATCCACCCAGATGTGTGTTTAAGTTGCCACCTTAGATAAACCATTAATTAACAAATTCACATCTGTCATGGATATCACTCACCCAATCCACGTCTACTAGCATAGCATGGCATAATAAGCAAACGTAGAAGTAACTCCCAAAGGTTTCATAATAAAACAGGTAATAGGTACTACCTCAGCTACTTCCCATCCCACAATTTAAATAGATCCTAATCATGCAAAGTTTGAGGATTGATCTAATGCAATAAAACTGGGTAGTAAAAGAGGTATGATCAAAGTGTTACTTGCCTTGCTGATGATCCGTGAAACCTAGAGATTCGAAGTAACAGGCGGCGCACTCCGGGTATTCTATCGCAGACAAACAAACAAGCATACAATAAGTACTCATCTAATGCACAGGTAAAACGAAAATAAAAGATCTAACCAGAAAGTTCAACTTAAGAACTCCGGTTTGCAAAAGAAATCAAATCGAATGAAGCAACGAAAGTCAAATGGCGAAAGAAAACAGCTTCGTTTTACTAATCTGGACCTAAGTCAAATTTTACAGTAGCAAAAACTTGTTTAAGTTGATTAATCGGATAGAGGGTTTCGAGACGAAACTCCAGGCGCTTGAATCGCCTGATTCCGATAAATGAGCGAAAAGTTATACTAAAACAAAAATCAGATCAGAAATCGCGATCAGAAAATAACCACGGAAAATCCGAGAAAAAGAAAAACGATGAACGGATTAATGAACGAACGTTCGTTATCCAAATCTAAACGATGAACGTGTTCGTTTAAACGAACAAACAAGCGAACACTCGCTAATTAACCTAAACCGAAAAAACCGATCTAATAAAAGAAAAACGAAAACTAAAAAAAACCAAAAATAAACCGACGTTTTCTTAAAAAAACCGGGCACGGATTTTGAGGCGGCGAACCTCGGCGAGCATGCGGCGGGGCGGCGGCTCCGGCGGGCGGCGGCGGCGGCACTGGCGCGGGCGGCTGCGGCTGGCGCGGCATGCGGCGGCGGCGGCGCAGGCGGCGGCGGCTGGCGGGGCTAGGGTTTGGGGCTGGGGCGGCTGGGCCTTCGGGCTGGCTTTCCCCCGGCTTATAAAGCCACCTCGGGCCGGAGTCCTAGCTGGACACGGCCCGTAGGTCGGTTCGTTTTTTTAATATTTATGCTCGGAAGAAAAATAAAAAGAAATACTAAACGGACTCCAAAAATCCCGAAATAAATTTTCCCGGGCTTCTAAAATCAAGCCCGACAAAGTGAACATTCATTTGGGCCCTAAATGCAATTCTGAAAAACGCATATTTTTCCTAAATTCAAATAAAAATACCGAAAAACTCTGAAATAAACTTTATTTGATTTTATTATTAAATCCTCAATATTTCTTTATTTTGGGAAAGTCATTTTATTCCCTCTCTCATATTTTTGTAATAGAAATAATTGATGATAAAATAAATAAAATCAAATGATCTTATTCTCAAAATTTGAGAAAACTCAAATATGAAAATAACGAAATCCCCAACTCTCTCCATGGGTCCTTGAGTTGCGTAGAATTTCTAGGATCGAAACCAAAAGCCAATAAAATATGATATGCAATGATGATCTAATGTATAACATTCCAAATTAAAAATTTGGGATGTTACAGCTTTGAAGATGACGGCTCCGTCGGCTTCACCGACCTGGGAGCTACTTTGGGCGGCGTGGGGTGGTAATTCGGTGTAGTCATGGAAGGCTGGGTATGGGCGGCGTGGGGTACGGAAGTATACGATCTATGCCGTGAAAAGCTTGGTATTTATAGGGGACTCTCTAACAACCGATCACAAGGAAATATTGGGAATTTGGGATCTCACGAAGAGGTAGTTTTAGATCACGTAATGTTTTATGTATAGGGGATTCTCTAACAACCCACTGATGAAGCTATGTACCTAGGGTAGGGGCATGGACCTGTCCTAAGTGCCCTACCCAAGGACATCCCTAGAAGAAGTCACCTTTCAATCGACTTGGAGGTATCCCACTCGACGGATTCAAGACACTCGACCATGGAGCTATCACTCGACCACGAAGCCAAGCACTCGACCGCTAGGAGTTCTAAAGTCACTCCGCACGCAAACGGCCGGTCTTTAAGTAGCTTTTATGGTCATCATAGCACTTTATTAGGGGCGTTACCAGTAACGCCCGACCTTAATGTACTTTAAACCCTACATTACTGAGGGCTGGAGGGGTCTGGCGAACTCTATATAAGCCACCCCCCTCCTCAGTATCAAGGGTTCGCACCCCGATTATTCACACACCTATAATCCAATCGACCGCCTCCGGACACAAAGACGTAGGGCTGTTACTTCCTCCGCGAAGGGCCTGAACTCATAAAACATCGTGTGCTTACAACTCTTCCATAGCTAAGATCTAGCCTCTCCATTCATACCCCCCTACATCACTGTCAGAGTTAGAACCACGACAGTTGGCGCCCACCGTGGGGCTAGGAGTCTTAGCGCCTAGTTGGAGAAGTTGCGATTTTTCCGATCCCCTTGATCATGGTTTCGGGCGGAGCTTTGGTGGAGGGCCGCGAGATCCGTCTCGGCGCGCTCACGTTCATCGCCGACGACTCCGCTTGGCTCCAGGAGGCTCCACTCGACATCGACGCGCTCCCCGTCCGCGGCGCGACGCACTTTCGCGCGTGTGTCCGTGGCGTCCTCCTGCGGCAGCCGTCGACCCAATATCGGTCGGCTCCCGTTTCATCCCCCCGCCTCATTTCTTGCCGGCGCAAGCGCTCTGGTCGATCAAAACTTCAGAGGTGGGTGAGGCATGCGGTGGCTCGCCAGTCGGCCACCCCGCAAGTCACGGCAATCGAGCCCGACGAATCCCTCTACGGCCTGTTCGACTGGACCGCAGAGACTGCATCCGAGTGCGATAGCAGCGACCCAGCGACGGAAGTTTTGGTGATCGATGGGCCACGCGGTCCTCCCGGTTTCCCTCGCGCTGACGGAGGTGCAGATGGGGACGACCTGTCGCGTCTCCACGAAGAATATCTCCCCGAGCCTCTCACGTCACTACAGCGAGAGGAGCTTCGCCGCCGGAACGTGGATGCACTTCACACTCCTATCGTTGGAGAAACCCCCGTGGCCCGGGCCTTGGAGGATGCGCGCTTGGCTAACTTGGCTGAGCGCACTCGACTGGAGAATCTCCAGCGAGTACTCGACGAGCGAGCACGTCAATGGGCTCCCGAGTCCAGTCGACGTCAGCTCTTCCTGCCTATGCAGGTATATCGAACTCCGGTTCAGAATTTGGCGGCTGTTGCCCGTATAGTAGAGTCGATTTAGCCCTCCCAGTCAGAGGCTGGTAGGGGCTTGTTGCAAATCAGAGCGTTGCTCCGGGCAGGGGGAAACCAGAATATTCTGCTGTTTCTCAGTCGCGGAATAGAATCCATAGTCGATCTGTCGCAGCGGATACAGTCCAGTCGGCTCACAGCCCAAGATCGCCCCCGAGGCGTGAGGGACGTGGAGACCGGCATGATCAGTACAGAAGGAATGAGCAGTATGATCACCGATTCGATCGTGATGATCGACGTCGAGTGCCAACCCCTCCCCCGAGGAGCGGATCATATGCGCCTCGACAGCAGGATGACAGACGTCCTCACAGTGTTGGGCGGAGAATTCCAGTCGACGCCAGAGAACCAGGCTTTGATGCGAGATCCATTCTCGTTCAAGGTTTGGTCGACAGGAACAGAGCTCACCAAGAAGGCCACGACAGAGATGCACCTACCAGTAGCAGAGTACATGTTTCAGGACCCGAGTGTTTCAGTCGAGCCATCAGAGCCGCTGTGATTCCTCCCAACTTCAGGTTGGCGACTGGAGTTAGTAAGTTCACCGGTGAGTCTAAGCCTGACACTTGGCTCAAAGATTACCGAGTGGCTGTCCAGATTGGTGGTGGCAATGATGAGGTAGCTATGAAGCATTTGCCTCTCATGTTAGAAGGCTCAGCCAGAGCGTGGCTAAATCAGTTAGCACCCAGCAGCATCTATACTTGGGAGGACCTCTCCCGAGTGTTTGTCACTACCTTTGAAGGAACATGCAAACGACCTGCAGGCCTTACAGAAGTGCAGTCTTGCGTGTAGAAACCGAGTGAAACTCTGAGGGATTACATCCAGAGGTGGATCACGTTGCATCACACAGTTGAAAATGTGCCTGATCATCAAGCAGTTTGTGCCTTTAAAGAAGGCGTTAAATACAGAGAATTGAATCTGAAGTTCGGTCGGACCGGAGAGATGTCTCTCAATCGGATGATGGAGATCGCCACCAAATACGCTAATGGTGAAGATGAGGATCGACTCCGGAGCGGTAAGCTCAAAGCAGTCGCCCAGGAAACCGGAGGAAATTCCAGTCGGAAACAAAAGTGGAAGGCCGAGCCAGCCGCTCCTGGGGAGGCCCTGGCCGTGACCCAGGGAAAATTGAAGGGAAAACCCAAGGGGCCTTGGAACCCCAAGAAAGTTAAGGACCAGGATGGAAATGATGTTTTGGATCTGCCGTGTCACATCCACACCAAGAAAGAAGAAGAGGGTAAACTCATTTACCCAAAGCATACCACTCGAAAGTGTCGGCTCCTGATCTAGCAGTTTCAGGGCAAACAGTCCAAAGATAAGGAAAAGGAGTCGGACAAAGTTGAGGACAAGGAAGATAGTGACGATGGATACCCCCAGGTCAATTCCACCTTGATGATTTTTGCTGATGTTGAAAGCAAAAGTCGACTGAAAGTCATTAACCGCGAGGTGAATATGGTTGCCCCGGCAACACCCAGTTATCTGAAGTGGTCTCAGACTGCCATCACATTCGACCAGTCGGATCACCCAACGCACATTGCCACCCCTGGGAGGCAAGCTTTGGTGGTCGACCCAGTTGTCGAAGGCACTCCACTGACTAAAGTCCTGATGGATGGTGGCAGTGGTTTGAACATACTATATGCGGAAACACTGAAAGCGATGGGCATTCTGATGTCCAGGCTCAGTACCAGTAACATGAGTTTCCATGGAGTCATTCCTGGGAAGAAAGCCGAGTCACTCGGCCAGATTGCTCTTGATGTGGTTTTTGGTGACTCCAAGAATTACCAAAAGGAAAAGTTGACATTCGAGGTTGTGGATTTCCAAAGTGCTTATCATGCTATTCTGGGCAGGCCAGCTTATGCACGCTTCATGGCTCGACCATGTTATGTGTATCTCAAGTTGAAGATGCCTGGTCCCAGAGGGGTGATCACCATTACAGGCAATTGGAACAAAGCATAAGAGTGCTTCCAGAAAGGCTCAAAGATCGCTGATGCCCAAATGGCAGTGGTCGAGCTGCAAGAGTACCAGAAGACTGCTGATCCGAGTGAGTTGCTACGAGCTAAGAAGCCTGCTTCAGAATCAGCCTTTCAGTCGTCCGGTGAAACGAAGCCAGTTCACATTCACCCGACTGATCCCAATGCTGCTCCGACTCACATCTCAATGACGCTCGATTCCAAATAGGAAGAAGCGCTCATCCAGTTCCTCCGTGAGAACTGGGACATCTTCGCATGGAAGCCTTCTGACATGCCTGGAGTTCCCAGGGGGCTGGCTGAGCACCGTCTACGAGTCGACCCAAAGGTTAAACCTGTGAAAGAACATCTTCGACGGTCCGCCGTCCAGAAGAGGAAGGCCATTGGAGAGGAGGTAGCTCGGCTCTTAGCAGCGGAGTTTATCCGAGAAATTTACCATTCCGAGTGGCTCGCCAATGTTGTCATGGTCCCCAAGAAGGACAAGTCACTTCGCATGTGCGTTGACTTTAAACATATCAATCGGGCCTGCCCGAAAGATCATTTTCCTCTCCCCCGCATCAATCAGATAGTTGACTCGACCACGGGGTGTTAGCGTTTGTCTTTTCTAGACGCCTATTCCGAGTACCATCAGATCCGTCTATACGGGCCCGACAAGATCAAAATAGCTTTCATCACTCCATTCGGGTTCTTCTGTTATGTCACCATGCCCTTCGCTCTCAAGAATGCCGGAGCCACGTTTATGAGGATGATTCAGAAGTGTTTGCTCACTCAGATCAGTCGAAATGTGGAGGCATACATGGATGATATTGTGGTTAAGTCACAGAAAGGTTCCGACCTGCTGACTGACCTCGCTGAAACCTTTGCCAACCTCAGGAGGTATGACATCAAGCTCAATCCATCAAAGTGCACATTCGGAGTTCTAGGTGGGAAGTTACTCGGTTTTCTCGTTTCCGAATGGGGAATCGACGCCAATCCTGAAAAAATTGGTACCATACTTCGGATGAAGCGTCCCGTGCGCGTACATGACGTTCAGAAGCTTACAGGTTGCTTGGCCGCTTTAAGTCGATTCATCTCTCGTCTTGGTGAAAAGGCATTGCCTCTTTACCGACTGATGAAGAAGTCCGACAAATTCGAGTGGACTCCAGAAGCTGATGCAGCGTTTGCAGAGCTCAAAACTCTGCTCTCCACCCAGCCGGTGCTTGCTGCCCCAATCAGCAAGGAGCCTTTGCTGCTTTACATTGCAGCCACGGGACAAGTTGTCAGTACAGTACTTACGGTCGAGCGGGAAGAAGAAGGAAAGGCCTTCAAAGTTCAGCGCCCAGTATATTATATTTCTGAAGTTTTGACTCCTTCAAAGCAAAGATATACTCATTACTAGAAGCTTGTATATGGGATTTATATGACCACGAAGAAGGTTGCACATTACTTCTCTGATCATTCCGTTACAGTCATCAGCGATGCTCCGCTTTCAGAGATTTTGCACAATAGAGATGCAACTGGTCGAGTGGTCAAATGGGCGATTGAACTTCTTCCCCTAGATATCAAGTTTGAAGAAAAGAAAGCTATCAAGTCCCAAGCAATTGCAGATTTCGTCGCCGAGTGGATCGAACATCAACTTCCGACTCAAGTTCACTCGGAGCACTGGACCATGTTCTTCGATGGATCTAAGATGCTGAATGGTTCCGGTGCTGGGGTGGTATTGGTTTCCCCCCGAGGAGATAAGCTCAGATATGTTCTCCAGATTCATTTCAATTCCTCCAATAACGGAGCAGAATATGAAGCACTTTTGTATGGGTTGCGCATGGCCATTTCACTCGGCGTCCGTCGCCTCATGGTCTATGGCGACTCAGATTTGGTGGTGAATCAGGTGATGAAGGAGTGGGACGTCAGAAGTCCAGCCATGACTGGTTATTGCAATGCAGTGAGAAAGTTAGAGAAGAAATTCGAGGGGTTAGAGCTTCATCATATCCCCTGACTGAAAAATCAAGCGGCTGATGATTTGGCAAAGATAGGCTCCAAGAGAGAAGCCATCCCCAGCAATGTGTTTCTGGAACACATCCACTCGCCATCAGTCCAAGAAGATCCTTTTACGGATGAAGCCCCGCAGCCAAAGAGTGCCACAGATCCGACTGAAGTTGAAATTCCGGCAGTTGTCGACCTAATCATGGAAGATTTGGCAATCACCCCTGACTGGACGGTACCGTACATCACGTATATCCTGAGAAAGGAACTCCCGGAGGACGAAGAAGAGGCTCGACAGATCGTCCGTCGATCCAAAGCCTTTACAGTCATAAAGGGACAGTTGTACAGAGAAAGCGCGACTGGAATCGGTCAGAAGTGTATAACACCAGAAGAAGGTCAGATAATCCTTGATGATATCCACTCGGGGACCTGTGGTCATCATGCGTCCTCTCAGACCATTGTGGCCAAAGCATATCGAGCGGGATTTTACTGGCCAAGAGCTAATGAAATGGCAAAAGAGATAGTCGACAAGTGTGAAGGGTGCCAGTTCTACTCCAACATGTCACACAAACCTGCATCAGCCCTGAAGACCATTCCACTCGTCGGGCCCTTCGCTGTTTGGGGACTGGACATGGTTGGTCCATTGAGAACAGGAAGGAGCGGCTTCACACATGTGCTTGTGGCAGTCGACAAGTTTACCAAATGGATTGAAGCTAAACCTATCAAGAATCTTGATGCTTGCACTGCTATCCGTTTCATCAGGGAGTTAACATTCAGATATGGAGTCCCGCATAGCATCATCACTGACAATGGGTCAAACTTTGATTCAGACAAGTTTAGAGCTTTTTGCGCCTCTCAAGGCACACGAGTCAACTACGCGTCGGTCGCCCACCCCCAGTCGAATGGACAAGCAGAAAGGGCAAATGGTCTGATTCTCAAAGGACTAAAGCCTCGGCTGATGCGTGATCTCAAGCATGCAGCAGGCGCTTGGGTCAATGAGCTTCCGTCAGTCCTGTGGAGATTAAGGACCACCCCAAATCGGTCGACTGGAAGAACTCCATTCTTTCTGGTTTATGGAGCGGAAGCGGTCCTGCCGAGCGATCTACTTCACAATGCACCCCGAGTCGAGCTTTATACCAAAGATGAAGCAGAGCAAGCCCGGCAAGATGCAGTCGACCTCCTAGAGGAAGAAAGAGAAATGGCAATGATCAGATCGACCATTTATCAGCAAGACTTGCGTTGATTCCATGCCAGAAATGTGAAGAGTCGAGCCTTCCAAGAAGGAGATTTGGTCCGTTTCGCCTAAGTTTGTAAGAAAAATCCTACCGAGTGGTGAGCCAGACTCCCACTCGGGGGCTTAGCTGCAGCCCAGTGCTCGCCTAAGTGTTTAAAAATCCTACCGAGTGGTGAGCCAGACTCCCACTCAGGGGCTTAGCTGCAGTCCAGTGCTCGCCTAAGTGTTTAAAAATCCTACCGAGTGGTGAGCCAGACTCCCACTCGGGGGCTTAGCTGCAGCCCAGTGCTCGCCTAAGTTTGAAAAAATCCTACCGAGTGGAGAGCAAACCTCCCACTCGGGGGCTTAGCTGCAGTCCAGTACTCGCCTAAGTTTGAAAAAATCCTACCGAGTGGAGAGCAAACCTCCCACTCGGGGGCTTAGCTGCAGTCCAGTACTCGCCTAAGTTTGAAAAAATCCTACCGAGTGGAGAGCAAACCTCCCACTCGGGGGCTTAGCTGCAGTCCAGTACTCGCCTAAGTTTGAAAAAATCCTACCGAGTGGAGAGCAAACCTCCCACTCGGGGGCTTAGCTGCAGCCCAGTGCTCGCCTAAGTTTGAAAAAATCCTACCGAGTGGAGAGCAAACCTCCCACTCGGGGGCTTAGCTGCAGCCCAGTACTCGCCTAAGTTTGAAAAAATCCTACCGAGTGGAGAGCAAACCTCCCACTCGGGGGCTTAGCTGCAGCCCAGTGCTCGCCTAAGTTTGAAAAAAATCCTACCGAGTGGAGAGCAAACCTCACACTCGGGGGCTTAGCTGCAGCCCAGTGCTCGCCTAAGTTTGAAAAAATCCTACCGAGTGGAGAGCAAACCTCCCACTCGGGGGCTTAGCTGCAGCCCAGTGCTCGCCTAAGTACGGAACACATCCCAATCTGCAAGGACGACGAGGTGTGAATCGACTGCTACCTTCTCCTTCGGAGCTGCACCACAAATTCGAAGTTATTTCGAGTGAAGAACAAGTCCCACTCGACAGATAATCCATGAAGATATCCAACGATAAATCAAGTTCGGATAAGATCTAAAGGTCCTGACCCGTAGATCAAAGTACTCGAGCATCCAGCTCGACAGAGTTTAACGGTTACAAAATCCACTCGGCATTCCGAGGCAAATTTAAGGTGAAGCATAGAAGTTTTTATTCCTCAGGTGGAGGACTGGAAGGGGCGACGAACTCATCCAAGTCGATCCCGTCGGCAATACGAGTGGCAGCAACAATGAAAGTCTCCATGAAGTCTTGAAAGTTGTGCTTCCTAGTATTGGCAACTTGGATAGCAGCCAGCTTTTCCTCTCGCGCCTCCTTGCAGTGGACACGGACCAGGGACAGAGCGACATCAGCACCACACCTTGCGGAGGATTTCTTCCATTCCGTCACTCGACCAGGAACGTCATTCAGTCGAGTCATCAGAGACTCGAGGTCATTCGGAAGCGTCATCCTGGACCAGAGCGATGTGTCGATCCGTGACACCACAACCTTCAGTCGGGCCAGATAATCAACCTCACTGGCAACACGAGACTCTAGTCAGAGCACGTTCATAGCAGCCTCGTCCTTCACGAGAGAGTTGGCGGGGTCCAAGCCTGGCTCCACTCGACTGGTCTCCTCCTCGAAGTTCTGGCAGAATTATGTAAACACAAAACAAAGATAAGACAGCGACCCTGCATGAGCTTAGTGGCGACAAGCCAGTCAGGTGAAAATTGTTACCCTCAAGCATGACGAACAGCCTCTTGGCGAGTCCCCTGAGATAAGCCTCAAGATCGTTTTTCTTCCCCACCAGTTCACTGGCCTTGTCACCCAGAGCTATCTTGTCATTTTTCAGACGGCTGACTTCTTGGTTAGCCGCATCAAGAGCAGTTTTCAGTTTGGAGTTCTCCTTTTCAAGAGTTCCGACTGAAGTCGGCTTTTCTTCAGCAAGCTTGGTTTTGTTCAAGGCCTCCTTCTGCGCTTCGGCGAGATCTTGATCCTTCTTCTTCAGAGCTTCCTCCAGTTTATCTATGGAACGTCGAGTGAGATCAACACCAAGAATGGACAAGAAAGAAAAGTCACTCGTCAAGAATGGAGAACCTCACCAGCCATACCTTTTGCTTCTTCTCGCGCCTTTTGCAAGTTCTCTTGAGCAAGCTTCAAGTCAAGGTTGAGCTGGATCTGCTTATTTTCCAACTCAGTGTAGCGAGCCACAAGTTCACAGGATTTCTGCAAAAAATCAGTCGACAGACGTCCAAGATAAGTTGCTTATGAGTAACTAAGAGACAATGATGGCGTTTCTAAGACTACAGCCGAATCAAAAACATTCAACAGTAGTCTCGGGGACTACACCCAGTGGGTGCACTCAGCGTGCCCCCATTGGTTTTTCAAAAAAAAAGTCGACTGACCGCAGTCGACCGGATACAATTCCATTCGACATGGCCTGACCAGACCGAGTGAAGAAGTACAACTACAGAAACACAGTATAAAGACTACAGTCGACTGCCAGTAGTCCACCATAGTCTCGGGGACTACACCCAGTGGGTGCACTCAGCGTGCCCCCACTCGTCAAAAAATTAAAAGCCACACCCAGTGGGTGTACAGAAATAAAGGTCTTCGGAAAAGAGATTCTTCAGACAGCATATCCTAACAGAACAAGTGTTGAGTCGACTGACTTGGACATTGCTTTGAAGAGCTGAACTCGCGTCATAAGCTGCTTGGTTGGCTTCCCGAACCACCTCCACTTGCTCCATCATGATTCCCGCATGGCGTATAGCCTCTTTGGCGGCACCCACTTGGTCCTCGGGGACGGGGTATGTGGTAAAAGCGAAGGCGGATTTGCAGTCGACGTCGAAGGCCGCACGCTCGTCAGAGGAACAGCGAAAGTCACAGAAGTTCGAGTGGTATCACCACCATCCCGAACTACGGCCTCAGGCGCCGGGGTAGTTTGTGGGGTCTTGCCAGCCGACGCCCTCCTGTTCCTTCTCACTCTCAGCGGCACTTCGTCATCGTCATCAGGGAGGTCAATAACTTGAGGAGGAGCTACAAGAAAAATTCAATTGACCGGAGTTATAACAAATTGTCCGTCGACTCCGGGCAGAGCATCAGTAATCATACCAGGGTTGGAGGTAACAGCGTCTTCCATCTCTTGGTCATCATCCTTGGCGGAGATCTCTGAGGTGGCAGCTCTGCAAATTTCGAAAGTCAGCCAGCTTGCTCAATGAGTCGACCAAGAGTCAGTCGCGTTTAGCAAAGGAAAACAAATTCTACTATTACCCAGAAATGGTGGGGACAGTCATGTTCATCTTGGGCAGAGCCTTAGGCGGCTTGGATGGCGTCGCGCGTGGATGCTTGGGAGCTTTCTCAGTCGGTGTTGGAGAAGAGTTCCGAGGGCGCTTAGACGACTGCCCAACAGGAGCAGTCGCCTTGCCACGTTCCCGCGCAGGGTCGTGTGTAAGCTTGGATCGCCTTTCCGAGCGGGGGGTCCAACTTCCTCCTCCTCCTCTTCGCTGGAGTCGACATCGTCGTCTCCCTCTCCTTCGCCGTCAGATTCCCACTCTCCTTGTTCGTCTCCGCTTTCGCCTCCGCTCGCTTCCCCTTCCTCGGCCTGCTCCTGTGCTCCATTGGGTGTCGAGTACATCTCAGTAGTTGCCTGGAGAGCAGCAGACAAGACAAAGTCAATCGACCGATTCAAAGAGAACGAATAAAGAAAGCAAGATCTCAGCCGGAAACACAAGGTCAGACCTGGTCTACTTCGTATGTGTTGTCGAGTGGAGGAATCCGCCTGGCTCCTCGGGGGTTGTCTTTGTTCCCTGTGATGCTCGACAGCCACCCTTCCAGCATCTCGTCAGTGACCTCCTCTGGGTGAATCCGAGTGGTATCCTCGAGACCTGAGTACAGCCACATCGGGTGGTCACGAGCCTGAAGCGGTTGGATGCACCTCCGAAGGAATACTTCCAGCAAGTCCATGCCGGTCACGCCCTCGCGGACAAGCTGAACCACTCGACCAACTAACACCTTGACTTGCGCCTTTTCCTCCGGCGCCACTTTCAGAGAGGCAGGTTTTTACGCTCGGTTCAGAGAAAAAGGGGGAAGCCCAGTCGAATGTCCTGGGGTCGCCTGGTCTTTACAGTAAAACCAGGTCGACTGCCAACCACGGACCGACTCGGGAAAAGTGATAGACGGAAAAGAACTTTTTCCCCTCATCTGGATCGCCAGGCCCCCGCACAGCTGGATCACCTGTGTCCGTTCATCACTCGACTTGGCCTTCTTTACCGATTGGGAGCGACAAGTGAAGATGTGCTTGAAGAGTCCCCAATGGGGGCGGCAACCCAAGAAATTTTCACACAAGGAAACGAAAGCAGCAAGATACACAATGGAATTGGGAGTGAAGTGGTGGAGCTGCGCTCCGAAGAAGTTCAAAAAGCTCCGGAAAAAAGGATGAGGAGGCAGAGAAAATCCGCGATCGATATGGGTGGCGAGGAGGACGCACTCACCATCAAGAGGCTGGGGTTCGACCTCTTTCCCAGGGAGACGCGCAGCTTCGTGGGGAATGACTCCCCCGTCGACCATATCATCAAGGTCGTCCTGCCGAATCACCGATGGCATCCAGTCGCCCTGGATCCAATCCTTAGGCAGAGCAGTCCTCGAGGAAGATCCGCCCCGAGCGGACTTCTTCCCCTTCCCCTGCACCACCGCCTTCTTCGCGCGCTCCAAAGCTGACGTCTTGTCCTTCACCATCGTCGCCGGCGAAGCTCGAACAGGCCTACGGCACCAAGGTGAGGGCAGAGGTGGCGGAGGAACTTGTGAAGGTAGAAAGAAAAATGAAGGCGCACTATTCAGAGGTCCCGAGCCGGCAGCTTATAAGAGGTCGCTTCCGAGTGGCTGACTGGTAGGCCTGGGTAATCCCGTCAAATCCCGCAACAGGCGCGCTTGGTACGTGGCGAAAAAGGTGGCGCGGGGATCGAGGAGCTTCCGTCTTATCACATCCAATTACTGCGGCCACCCCCGTCCCGCGCGCTTCCCGAAATTCAAATCCCACAAAATCCGCGGGCTGCAGAACAACTCATCAGACAGAAGATCCCTTTCACACCATCACTCGGAACTTCACAAGTAAAGAAATTCACTCGACGAGAGGCCTAGAATGGATCAAGGCGACTGAAAGAAGTTGATAACGTCATCCGTGACAATTGATCCGAAACAAGGTGCTCATCTCGCACAAAAAACCAGTCGGAAGGATCCACAACTCCTTCCCCACTCAAACCTCGATCCATTCGGGGGCTAATGATGAAGCTATGTACCTAGGGTAGGGGCATGGACCTGTCCTAAGTGCCCTACCCAAGGACATCCCTAGAAGAAGTCACCTTTCAATCGACTTGGAGGTATCCCACTCGACGGATTCAAGACACTCGACCATGGAGCTATCACTCGACCACGAAGCCAAGCACTCGACCGCTAGGAGTTCTAAAGTCACTCCGCATGCAAATGGCCGGGCTTTAAGTAGCTTTTATGGTCATCATAGCACTTTATTAGGGGCGTTACCAGTAACGCCCGACCTTAATGTACTTTAAACCCTGCATTACTGAGGGCTGGAGGGGTATGGCGAACTCTATATAAGCCACCCCCTCCTCAGTATCAAGGGTTCGCACCCCGATTATTCACACACCTATAATCTAATCGACCGCCTCCGGGCACCGAGACGTAGGGCTGTTACTTCCTCCGCAAAGGGCCTGAACTCGTAAAACATCGTGTGCTTACAACTCTTCCATAGCTAAGATCTAGCCTCTCCATTCATACCCCCCTACATCACTGTCAGAGTTAGAACCACGACACCCACCACAAGGAAATATTGGGAATTTAGGATCTCACGAAGAGGTAGTTTTAGATCACGTAAAGTTTTTTTAGCTATATTTTTATTTTGAGAATATTTTAGCAAGTTTAGATCAGTAATCTCAACCGTGAAGCGTTTGGGCTTCTTATGCTTTCTTATACAGGCCTATGGGTGAGCCCATTTTAAATGTGAACATGAAAAAGGAAGCGAGGACTCCAACAGGCGGGACGAGCCCCTTCCCAATTATTTAGGACGGGCATGCGCGAGGGCGCTTCGTCCTCACTGCCACGATTCTCCAAAAATGGTTCCTCTGCCTCTGCGTCCTCTCGATTCCCTCTTCCTCTGCGTCGCCCACTCTCCCAACAATCTGGCTTCTGGAACGGTGAATTCTCCTTCCTGTCAATTTTGTTAGTAGTTCTCCAGTAGCAGCACATACGATGGCCTTCTTCTTGTCAATTTCTTGTTCTCCTGCTTCTTTATTTTGTGCGCACAGATTCATCTGCCTGCAACATGTAGTCCGTTGCCTTATGAGAATTTTGCACACAGATTCATCTGCTTGCAACATCTAGTCTGTTATCTTGTCAATTTCTTGTTTTTCTCCTGCATCTATAGTTTGTACACACAATTTCATCTGCATGGGCGATGAACAATCCATAGATACATGTTTATTCTTGATTGTTGATGCAGTTGTTTAGATAAATATTTCAAGAGCGTAAATTTATATTGTTAATTCGCATATACTCCCTCTGCAAGGAAATATAACAACTTTTGCTTCACTGCTTTAGTGATTTCTTTACAGAGGGAGTACTTGTTTAGTTTAAATTGTTCATGCACTTGTTTACATAAACTTTCAATAGCACCAGAATTCCTATACTATCCGCCGTAATATTCATCTCGGCTTATTGTTATCATGTTATTTTCATGCTTCATGTCTTATACTGGTTTCATCAATTACACTCCTTCGGCATGGAGTTCGAGAATGATTATGATGCTAGGGCAGATGGAAATACCGAAATTTGTGTGAAGTACACGAACAAGGCTAGCTCTGTTGAGTACTGTATTGGCAGATTCAAATACTGGCTGCGGAACGACGACCAGAAGATAGTTGCACTGGATGTGGAGTACACCTGGCCTCGTGGTCCGACACAGATGGCGGCCATGGCCCAGTTATGCGTTGGCATCTACGTCCTCGTGTACCACATAAGCGTTGTTGATGAGCACTGCGGCCTGCTTGCCACCTTCCTGCTCGACGAGGAGTACACCTTTGTTGGGGTGGACATCGAGAATGACAAGAAAAAACTCAAGCATGTTGGTCTGGTGGTGCAAAACTTTGTGGATATCCAGAATATGTGGAGAGTGCCTGATCCAGTGACGATTAAGCCAAAGTATGGCTTGGCTGACTATGCTGGTTCCATCATCCACCATAGCTACACCAAGATGAAGGACGTTCTCACAGAAGATGACCACCATATATGGGCAGAAGCGCCCTTGCCCTTGAAGAACATCTATTATGCTTCCATGGACGCGTATGCCACCTACGACGTATACAGGTGGTTGGTGAACTTCCAGAAGGGGTTCGAGAGTCAGCGCCAGCATCTCGCCAAACCATCTAGGCGGTCAAAGAAGTCCGGAAGGAAGAATGAATCAACATAAAATGTTTCTTCTATTTATCTAGCTGATAGTCTATAAACTTTATTATACTGCTAGCAAGTCATAAGTTCAAATTTCCTGCAAGTTGAATCATCCTTTATTCTAGCTGTCTTGCCTAATTTGATCCACGTTCACGAGATATTATACTTAAGACGTTTATTTTGTTTCGGTTTCGCTAGATATGATACAGAATGCAATAGCCATTTTTACCAAAAGATTATTTCAGATTTATAATGAATACACAGAATGCGATAGCCATTTTTTCCAAAAGATTATTTCAGATTTATAATGAATACTGTTCTCAACTGGGTTTGAATAGAGAAATTTTATTTATTTTTAATTGCATAGAGAAAGTTCATTTTTTTATCAAAAGAAGGGTCATCCCCTCTAATTTTCCATTAACGAAAAACACATGGTCTTTCAAGCCCCTGATACAAACTACAGCTAGAAACTAATGTAATCAACTAGCAGCACAAATCATACATGGTAGCAAGCCCAGCCAGACTTAACATGAAGGTCCAAAAAATAAAACTACGACAGAGATGCGCAGGCGACACCGCAGTACCCTGTGACTCCACACTTGCAATGAACTGTACAATTCACCTGCTACATGCTCTAGCGTGCGCATATAGACCATCATCACCTCTTTGCTCCCAACATCAGCACCTGTTTGTTTACCACCTTCATCTGCAATATAGACCATCCCATGATCCACAAGAAAATTAGCTAAACAAGAATCATAAGATCACTATACCATTTATTTTGCAATCTCACATTATTCCTGCATTGCCAAAGAGTCAAGAACACAACTGATGCCCTTCCCGCATCTCCTACGCAAACACTCATAGGTAGTTCTACCATCTTAACTCCATGATTTAAAATATTAATAAAACCCCCTTAACGATTCCATTTGCATTACCATCGTTCATGATTATAGCCAGGGAAACAGCAGCCAATAAAGCAACCACCTGTGAAAGACCTATTTTGAGTCCTGAATAGGGCCGAATCCTAGCATTTACTCTAACTGCAACATGTCCTCCTCTCATAGTCATCATCACCCAAGACATAATGAAGACGTAACCCCATAGATGCATAACTTCTACCAAAATAGTTTTCGCACTATACCTAGTGTAAAGGACACTCTTGAGTTGTCGTGCTACATTTGTGGCTCCTCGGTCAGCATGTTCATAACCACCTCGATATGAAGATCTTCACGGGTGGTGGTCTTGAAACCGAAAAGAACGGCTTTATGAACCTTAAGCTCTTCACTATCAACAAAATCACTCCATCCCTTGCTGAAGATGATGCGGCCATCATCACACTTGTGGTACTTGACCGGCATCAAACTGTCCTTGCACAGCCGAATGCCAGCAAGCCCATCTCCCGGTATCTCCCCATCTCCTAGGGTCTTCAGAGCGTCGACAACTTTCACCGGTAATCTCTGTATACACCGTCATAGGAAGAAAAATTATCAAATATGTGAAGGAGCAGTAAACAAAAGGATCTTCAGCTACATCTACATATATTACATAAGGATCTTCAGCTATAGGAAACAAAAGGATATGCAAAAACACACATCAGTGTATTCACTGGTTTCAGCTACAATAGCATATCATTAAACTTTCTCTCCATGAAAAAACAAAGAAAATTGCATACAAAATAGAAAATACTAGTACACCAAAAACATACCATTGTCTTTCCTCCTATGTTCGACTTGGTGAAGCGGTGGACCAAAAAATGCACCTATATAACCTTTCTTCATCGCCAAAAGGTCATGTAGGTTACGCTCCTCTTGCTTCGTAAGATTAATTCCTTCGTTATGACAACTAATTCTAGAGGATCTTTACACTCTTCGTTTTGATCGCATGTCCTTGGCAGGTTGCAGCAGTACACCATAGGAATGTCTTCAGTCAAATCGAAGGAGACAAGGTCGCCTTCTCGCAGGTCGAAGTCTTCAACAAACCTGCACCAGTTTTCACCACAGATGATCGCCCTTGAATTCCCTTTGTACACGCCAAAATCATACATGCGGCTCCCTCTCGCTTGAAAAAGCAATGAACTGTCTGGGATGGCGCTGAACTGGTGCCTTGCGTAGCATGGCACGATCTGTAGATGTAGAATTTAATTGCTATTTATTTCCTACATATTGTTAATCTTCAAAGTAGAGGGGAACAAACACAGTACAAGTAAAATTGACATGATTATTTATACCAGAGCTGAAGTGTCCCCATCTAGCCTGATGGTAAATGTCAACCCATCTTCATTGGGCCTGTTGCAGTCCTGTCGACAGGTTATGCACACCACCTGTGTAAACAAAATAAAATGAAGAAAAGCAAAGGATGAGAATTTAGGAAAAGGGCGTATGCATGTAAACACACTAGGCAATAATCATACAGTATAATCAACGAAGGTACTGCATCAGTAATCAACAATCATACACTTGAACTGAGCGGGTGGCTCGCCCTCCACTCCTCATAACCCCGCAACGTAGCGCGTGCCCGCCGCACCACAGCTTGTTCAGACATGTCCTTCTCTTCATCCTCGATCGGTAGCATGGGCTCACCCCGAGCGTCAATGCGCGGCATTAGCCCCTCCTCCTCTGCAGCACAACTGAGGTTGTGTCTGAGACTGAGCAGTAATCTCTGAGAAAAGTCCTATGAAAACATAAATCCTACTACTGCTGTTACTCGGCCCACCCGAATGTACACACGCACACCTTCAACATATAGCCCATCTACATACATCCGCATCCAACAATATGGTCCTTGAAAAAGATAAGAAAATCTGTTCTGGACGGACGAAGGATCGTCAGGGTAACCAACTCAATTAGCCACTTGTCTATCATGTTGGAGAAAATGAACTTACTTCACTTTTTCCTGGTACTACATAACCACACATAATAAAGACTAAAATAATTCCTAAAAACTCTGATATATTGTATGCCCTCATATTTATAATCTTTAAAATATGAACTAATTTGGGCAACAGAATTAAGAGTTTATTGTTATTTCCCTACAAAGATACAAATATTTGGATCAAAATTTCATATTTTGCAAAAAAAACACTACAGTAAGTATTATTTTGAGAAATGTTTAGTTGACTTGCAATCTAGGACTACAGGTTAATGCCTGCCTTACTAAACCCAACCTAATTTCGGCCTAAAAAGGAATTTAATCCACTAGCCCAGCTTATAAGTTTTGAGCCCACCCTCTGGTTTCTTCATGGATTCGCCACTTCACAAGGCCAATATTTTTTGAAGTTTTTAAAGGACTGTTTGCTGAAATTTGCTGCTATTGTGTTACGCATTTGCACTTGTTCATTGTTATGAAAACCCTGGAATACCAAAACCCTAAAAAAATACCCAGCTAGCCACCGATGTAGAAAACTTCCTTCAATCTCTGCATCGCCTTCCACCTAAACTCCGATTTAAAAATCCTAACTATCTAATCTCTGACTTTGAAAACCATATCCAACTCCCGAAACGGCAACACAACAAGGAACAAAGAAGTCGAAGATTACAAGTTAGGGTTTCTCACTTCAACTAGTCGCCGGTAGTCGCTAGGTGCTTGCTGACGGCCTCCCAATCTCACTCTGCGCTCTTCTGCTCCAACCGTCGAGAGCGGCCAGGCGAGTAGGCGGCGGGGTCGCGGCGGGGTGGTTTGTGGGGAGGGTGGGGGTGTGTGGGCGATGGGGGTGATGACACGGACCCTATCCGTGTCAAGCACAGAAAATAACGGCCCGTGGGTCCAGTTCGTAAAGAAACAACCAAACAGGCCCACAGGCCGCTTACCAGTCACAAAGTAAAACCCTATGTTACTAATACAAAAAACACAAAGCAAAATCCTTTTGTCTAAAAAACAAAAACAAAGGAAAATCGTAAAAAAGAGGGAAATCCATTTTGGGTGAGTTCAACGTGAAGGTGATGGTGAGAGGCTCAAGGAGGAGTTTTGTGCGTTTACGACACCTTCGTTTTAGAGAGAAAAAATGCACCTTACAATGTGAAATTATAAAATCGTTATTAATAAGTGCTGAAAATTCCTTATTTATAAAAAATTGTTTCTTTCCAGAAAAAACAAACTTCAATAATGGGGGTAGGTAATTGTGTCGCCTTTCTCGCCCCCCCTGGCATATTCGGGCCATTTACCACATTTCTATGGTTGTAACCTCGAAAGTTCAAGATCTTATGCGGCCACCATGAAATCATAGTAGGGAATGGGATGAGTGCCCCATGTTAAGCTCTTTGGTCCATATATGTGCCATATGCTACCAACGGGAGGCGTGGCCTCGAAGCCGTTCTCTACGGCTATGATGCCCGTCTGCTGTCGTTATAATCAATGCAAATTCGTGAGGGGCTAAAAATTCACCGGACCGGGTGTGGTGCCATCGAGAGAGAATGCGTCCGTCCTGTGAAAGGAGTGCGGGGCCCGTTCCTTCATTTGCCTCAAATCTCGATGCCACGTGATGTTAGACCTAGTAACCAAGGCATGTCTCATGCATCGCACTCAACTGGACCCACAACATGCATGCACACATGTCCACGTGTGAGCCTAAACGGCGGGGATGCATGGTTCGGGGACTGGCGTAAGTGGTGTGAGTCCAGTTTGGATCTAGCTACCAAGAGGTAATGCATGAGTCTAAATGTCTACCAAGAGGATGCATGTCCACGTATGAGTCTAAACATCTACGTGATGCTCCACACGTGGGTCTAGACGGCGGGTCTGCATGTGCTTTGGATATAGCTACCAAAAGGTAACGCGTCCGGTTTGTGTCTAGGCGGTGCTTCACGGGGCCTGGCGTGGTCTCGTCGTATGACCCATGAAGGGTGTGGTCAAACACCGAGAGCGGCACGCATAAGCCCTAACGCGGGCTATGTGGAAGGCATGCCATATCGCATGCTGGATGTAGCCAATGAAGGGAACGAGGTCAGCATGCAGACGGAGTGTGGGGCCCATTCCTTCATTTTCCTCAAAATTCGTTGCCGCTTCATGTGGGCCCTATCCAAAAAGGCATGTCCAGTGCATCACACACAGCTGGATTCACACCATGCATGCACACTTGCCACGTAAACACCCACCGTAAACCTTTAGCCAAGTTGACCCACACCATCCATCCACCCTTGACCCCACCTCGGTTTGTTGGATCTCCGACGAGTCCCTTCCCTCGGTATGCCAAGCATGTTAAAACGACACACGGCTACACGTCTTGCACACCAAGATTGGCGCATCATGCACTAGTGCCAACAAACATGTCCAGCTGAGCATCTTTGCCCATTATCTGGATTGAGGCGGCTAGCGGTGCATGTTGTCGGCCCGGTTGCCTAGCGGTGCATGCTATGGGTAGACATGAATCGCATCACATCGGATCAAGATTCCCCTCTCTTGTACCGGACGTTGGAGCAGCACACATGCATGGTAGAAGAATCTGCGTGGTTGATGTGGGAGCTTGGATGAGACGCCATGGGATAGGTGCATGCTGAAGTTCAAGATTTAGGAATTGATAACAAAATGAAAACGACAATTCAATTGTTTGTGCAGGTGTACAACATGTATTAAGGAAAATGTGGAATATGACACGTTGACATGCATTTTGGCAACAAGTGCACTTTTGGAGGGGGGGGAAACAGGTAGCCCCCGTGCCTCCCACCACTGGTAGAAAAAGGGCCTACAGTCCCGGTTCGTAAGGGCCTTTAGTCCCGGTTCCCGAACCGGGACTAAAGTGTCGGTACTAATGCCCCGACCCTTTAGTCCCGGTTCAGTCCAGAACCAGGACTGATGGGCCTCCACGTGGGCAGTGCGCAGAGCCCAGGCAGGAGACCCTTTTGGTCCCGGTTGGTGGCGCCAACCGGGACCAATAGGCATCCACGCGTCAGTATTTCTGTGGCTGGGGTTTTTGTTTTTTTTTTTGAAAGGGGGGGGGGTTGGGGGGTTTTGGGGGGTTAATTTAGGTGTTTCATATATTGTGTTAATTTAGCTAGCTATAATTAATAGAGAGAAGTGTCCTCTCTTATGTCCGTGCTTGGTCGACGCTACGTACTATACATACATATAGAGAGGACTAGACACGCTAGCTAGCTAGTAAGCAAACGAAGGAAACATAAGATCGTCATGAACATATATTCATACAGAGAGAAGTGATATCGACCACCTCTCCTTCTCCGAGAGATTGGTCGAACAACAAGTTCTCGTATATCTATCTGACACTACCGGCTACATATATACAATAATTATCTCTTACAAATATAATCATACGGACTCAGGGTCTACATAGAATTCTCCGTCTTCAGGGATCACGTGGTCAAGAAAGAATGCCGCCAATTCCTCTTGAATTGCTCGCATGCGAGCTAGTGCTAAGAGTTCATCCCGCTTCCGAAACATCTAATTTAAAGAAGGGGGTCAATACATATATATATATGAATGAATGAAACTCAACACAAATGATGGTAATAAAATAAAATTGTGAATGTTGTTATTTACGTACTTCATATTGTTCGTCAGTGTAGCCCCGCTCACAGGTCGTGTGGCGGATGGACTCGCAAACGTAGTATCCACAGAAATCATTCCCTTGTTCCTGCCACAACCACTTTACAAGAAATAGAGGTTAATCAAACTGATAAGCAAGAATGCCAAATGGTATTGATGAAACTAGCACTTGAATGACTAGTAGATGCGCTTAAAATGCTAATATAGTACTTACTTTCGGGTGTCTAAATTGCAGCTCCTTCGGCAGTCCCGGAGCTTTTCTGGTGAATTTTCTCCAAACCCTGCCGGACAAAGAAAACAATTACTTGATATATCAGGAAATGAACAAAGTTGCTGATATGGTGGATAATGATCGATTTAACTTACTTCTCGAGTATTTGAGTCATGTCTACATAGTCCTAGGGATCTTTTCGTCTTGAGTCTAAGACGGTTACTAGTCCCTGCTCAAGCTTAATCTCTAGCAGAATATAGTGGAAACTGCACACGCATGCATAACTCATCAATTACATTACTATAACCTTGACTAATATATAAGGGAAACCGAATACGCACAAGACAGTAACACTCACTTGAAGTTGTAAGGAAAGAGTATTATATCTTTGTTTTCATTTATTACCAACGATCGTAGCAAGTTGGCCTCGGTAGCTGCGGCATGAAATTTAACCTGAGTTGCATCTATGAGATATGTGTTAATGAACCCAATATCACCGACTTGTCTTTTCTTCAATTCGGCGATCTTCAATCTGCATAATATAGTGAGGATGATTATAAATACATGTAATGAAAGAGCTAAGCTATATAGAGAAACTTAATGACAGAAGTAGTACTACTTACATACAGTAGCAGGCGACCGTTGTTTTATCGAGGGCCAATTGATTGAAAAACTGATAGAACTCATCAAATGGAACAGGCAACAGTTCAATTCCAACAAGGTCATGCTCCTTTTTAACTTTCACATACAAAGTACTCCTCCCCCCAGAGTCTCTGCAGATTTTCAAGTACCAATCATGCAATCTTCGCATCATCGTTGATAGAGATCTTTCATCTTTGACGAGAGGCTTCCCGTACTCGTATCTTTGTATCTGCATGTCCATGGGTTCATAATGTACATCGTCGGGCAGGTAATCTACAAGATTGCTATAACCGGGCACCATCCTCGGATCATTAGCGACATTGTGGCTAGGCACCTTGAGCGGGGGACACGATTGCTTCGCTTGTTCGCCGAGCTGGGCAATTTGTTTCCCAGCTTGTCGTTCTTTCAGCCTTTGATCACTGACAGTACTTCCCGACCGCTCCGCTTCGGCAAATTCCTTTCCAATAATGCACTCATAGTTTCCTTTCGGCGGAGACTTCGGTGGTTTTGTCAGGGCAGCCAGAGTGCGCTTCACTTTCACCGGATCTACCTTCTCCTCCGGAGGTGGATGTCTCTTTGCTCTCAACCCTTGAAACCAGTCATCCACTTCGGTTCGCGTGATCTCAGCGTTCTCCTCCGGGGTCCTCTCATATGGTAACTTCTCTGGAGTCTTTAGAGAAGGACCGAATCTGTATGTCCTCCCGCCTCTGGTTGTACTGCTAGACGCCGACCGAGCAGACGGAGCGGTTGTCTTCTTTACTTGCTTAAGAGGCGGAGGAGAAGGACTACGACGCGCCGGAGCAGCTGGAGCGGCGGCAGGTCTCTTCCGCCCTTGCCGATGAGGCGGAGAAGGAGGAGGCTGGCTGC
Source organism: Triticum urartu (assembly GCF_003073215.2). Lineage (NCBI taxonomy): Eukaryota > Viridiplantae > Streptophyta > Magnoliopsida > Poales > Poaceae > Triticum > Triticum urartu. The sequence goes on from NC_053025.1 coordinate 32,407,759, forward strand.
TCGGGCGCGTCGGCGCAGGCGGAGAAGGAGGCGGAGTGCCGCCACGCGCCGGAGAAGGAGCCGGCCGAGGGCCCTGATCGTCACTCGCCGGAGGAGGAGGCGGTGGAGGAGGCGGAGTGCCCTGACTCGCCGGAGGAGGAGGAGGAGGCGGAGGCGTCCAGTTAGGAAGGTTGATGAGCTCCTTCCGCCATAGGCATGGAGTCTTCAGAGCAGACCCCAGCCGAGTCTCCCCTTCACCGGTTGGGTGGTCAAGCTGGAGGTCCTCAAATCCCTCCGTTATTTCATCCACCATCACCCTAGCATATCCTTATGGAATCGGCCGGCAGTGAAAAGTTGCACCGGGTTCAGTAGGATAAACAGAGCGAACAGCCGCCTTGACCTTCAAATTCATCCATTGCGTCATAAGGTGGCAATTTTGAGACTCCGTGATAGCATCCACGGGATAGCTGGCAGGAGCCGTCAAGGCATGCTCCGGCTGAAGCAGCTCGGTGGAAGCCACGCTGCTTCTGCGCTGAGATGGCGGGGTAGCTTCGGGGGAGGCTTCGGCAGTACGTTTGCTGCGATTTGCTTCTCGTTCCTCTATCGCGTCTACCCTTGCTTGCAGCGCCTGCATTTGGGTCTGCTGCACTTTTTTCCTCCTCTCATGGGATTTGTAACCGCCTACGTCCGGAAACCCAACCTTCCACGGAATGGAGCCTAGCGTGCCTCGTGTCCGTCCAGGGTGCTCAGGATTCCCGAGGGCCATTGTGAGCTCGTCGTTCTCTCTGTCTGGAAAGAACGTCCCTTCATGCGCTGCTTCGATATACTGCTTAAGATTACTGACTGGTATGTCCATTTGATCGTTCGTCCAAATGCACTTCCCTGTTACAGGGTCCAAGGTTCCGCCAGCCCCGAAGAACCAAGTCTGGCAACGGTCTGGCCAGTTAATTGTCTCTGGTTCGATCCCTTTATGAACCAGATCATTCTTAGTCTTGGACCACTTAGGCCGGGCTACGAGGTAGCCACCTGACCCCGTGCGATGGTGAAGCTTCTTCTTTGCAGCATTTTGCTTGTTTGTCGCCGACATCTTCTTACTCTTTTCCGATGTCTTGTGGGCCACAAATGCGGGCCAGTGATCTCTGATCTTCTCATATCTGCCCTTGAATTCTGGTGTCTCTTATTTTCGACAAACTTATTCAGCTCTTTCTTCCACCTCCTGAATAGTTCTGCCATCCTCTTCAGAGCAAAAGACTTGATTAATTTCTCTTTAACTGGGTTCTCTGGATTATCCTCTGGCGGTAGGGTGAAATTTGACTTTAGCTCAGTCCAAAGATCATTTTTCTGCATATCATTGACATAAGACACCTCAGGGTCTTCTGTAGCCGGCTTAAACCATTGCTGGATGCTTATCGGGATCTTGTCCCTAACCAGAACCCCGCACTGAGCAACAAATGCGCTCTTTGTCCTGAGGGGTTCAATAGGTTGCCCATCGGGCGCGATTGCTATGATCTCAAACTTTTCATCCGAGCTCAACTTTTTCTTCGGGCCTCGTCTCTTTACCGAAGTTGTGCTCGATCCGGAGGGCTAGAAAAAAGAACAAAGACTTAATTAATATGTGTACATACCAAAACAATGAATGCATCAATCAGCTAGTCAGCATAGGCTTAACTAATATATATACCTGGCCGGACTCGGTTCGGTCACCGGAGCCGTCATCACGGTCTCCTTCTTGCACCGGCATTGGGTCACCGGAGCCGTCCTCATGTTCTTCTTCTTGCACCGGCATTAGGTCACCGTAGCCAGCTTGTTCACCCTCTCCTTCCAGACCATCGGTTTCGTTGAGAAACAACGAGATGGCATCACTTCCTTCTGCGATTATGTCCCTCAACAATGCTTCTTTTGCTTCGTCTAGGGCGGTGTCCATAGTTTCTACAAATATTTACAACATGGCAATTATTATTCAAACATGACAGATGGATATATTAGTGCCAAACGTAGAACTAGCTACCTAATCATAGTAAGCTATCGGGAGGGGGTATATATCGACAACGACGACACTACATCTATGTCCCTCGACGACCCTCGTTCCCGATAAAAAAAGAGGAAGAAGAAGAAAAAAATAGGATAAGAAAGAATAGAGGAGAAGAACTCCTCTATTCTTTCTTCTCCTCTTTTTTTTCTTCTTCCTCTTCTTTTTTTATCCTCTTCTTCCTCTCATGTTCGAGAGGATCGCCGAGGGGTCGGGAGGTTGCCTAGTGTCAAAGGATTCAACAAAACCATGTCTTCATCATTAGGCAAAAGTAACATGTGCATGATGGTATGAAGCTCTTCAAAGTTGTTCTGGAATGGAGTCCCAGATAGGATAATTCGCTTTTTGGTACAAAGTTCAGAAAGAGCCTTCCGAATATCGCTATTTGGAAGGCCTTTGCTGAATTTGTACCAAAAGGCGGATTATTCTATCCGGGACTCCATTCCAGAACAACTTTGCAGAACTTCGTACCAACATGCCCTGGTTACTTCCGGCTAATGATGAAGGCATGGATTTCTTCAATACTTTGACACTAGGAAACCTCTCTCGACCCCTCGGCGATCCTCGAACCCTCGACGACCCTGGAACCCTCGACCCCTAGACGACCCTGGAACCCTCGACCCTCGACCCTATAGAACCCTCAAACCCTCGACCCTGAAACCCTCGACCCTTGACCCCTTAACGACCCTCGACCCTCTACCCTAGTTCCCGACCCTCGACCCCTCGGCGATCCTCGACACCCTCGTTCCCGATAAAAATTAAGAAGAAGAAGAAAAAAAAGAGGAGAAAAAAAGGAGAAGAAGCTCCTCTATTCCTTCTTCTTCTCCTCTTTTTTTCTTCTACTTCCTCTTCTTCCTCTCCTCGTCTTCACCTTCTTCTTCTCCTTCTTTCTCTACTTATTTTCCTTTTCCTTATTTTACTTTTTCCTCTCCACTAACATAAAATGCACTAACCTAAAATGCAACAAACATAAAATGCACTAAATCGATCAACTAACCTAAAATCAGTGATAAAATGCACTAACCTAAAATCGATATCTACTAACAACTTAAAAAAATTAATACATATATGAAAAAATGCATATATTAAAAAAAACATCATCATATCATCAACAGAAAAAAACATCATCATATCATCAACAGAAAAAAAACATCATCATATCATCAACAGAAAAAAAAACATCATCATATCATCAACCTAAAATCAGTGATAAAGGGCGCCGGCGGCCGGACCGAAGGTGGCGGCGTGTGGTCGGGGCGACGGCGACGGGGTTGGGGAAGGGGCGGCGCGCGCGGCGACGGTGATGGGGTCGGGGAAGGGGCGGCGCGGGCGGCGACGACGACGGGGTCGGGGAACGGGTGGCGCGTGCGGCGACGGCGACGGCGACGGGCTCGGGGCAGGGGCGGCGCGCGCAGCGACGGCGATGGTGTCGGGGCCAGCAGGGGCGGCGGGCGCGGGGCGACGGCGACGGGGAGCGGGCGACGACGGGCTCGGGGCGGCGACAACGACGACGAACGGCCTAGGGGCGTTGGGGCGAATGGGAGCGGTTGGCCAAAATTTCACAAGTGTTGGCTTATATAGCCAGAGCAATGGTCCCGGTTCGTGCTATGACCCGGGACTAATGCTCCCTTTAGTCCCGGTTGGTGCCACGAACCGGGACCAAAGGCCAATTTTCAGCAGCCCAAAGGGCGGGAAGTGGCGGCCTTTGGTCCCGGTTGGTGCCACGAACCGTGAGCAATGCCCCCTTTAGTCCCGGTTGGTGCCACCAACCGGGACCAATGGCCTTGTGCTGCCCCACGCCCAAAAGTTTAGTCCCACATCGCTAGCTGAAGGGCGCCGGCACTTGTTTATAAGCGCTGGTGTGCCTCCCCATTCAAGCTCCTCTCTAATGCAGGCTTTCGGGCCTAAACTTGCTACTGCCTGTGGGCCTATTGGGCCTTCTGCGGGCCTGAATCCTGGCCCATGTAGGGTTTCTAGTCGTATTCAGGCCGTGGAGGCCCAGTATGTGGCATTTTTTTTGTTTTTTCTTTTTTATTTCTACATTTTTTTGGTTTTTTATTTTTTTTATTTCTACTTAAAACTAAATACTTACAGTTTTTTAGTGATTTCTTTTTGCTTTTAGGTCACAAAAATTATAAACTTTCTGTTAGTGCCATTAGTTTTAAATTTTGAATAGTTTAAATTTGAATTTTTAAAAATTTGTGTGAATCACTAGTTTATGAATAACTTTACTATGAAAATAGAATTTTTTTCTATTTATTTTTTATTTATTTTTTATTTATACTTACAATTAAATACTTATAGTTTGATTTTAGGTCACAAAAATTATATTCTTTTTGCTATTGAAGAATATTATAGTTTTATTTTAGTTGATCATAACATAATATTTTAATTGATTGTTTTTATTTTCATAAAAGTTTTGTAGTTCATTCTGTTTGCTATTAATTCATTCTTTGAGCTAAATGACTCTGAAATTGGAAAGCATTTCAAAAATGAACTCTGAAAAGGTTGAAAGTTGGCATGGTATCATCATTTCACCCACATAGCATGTTCCAAAAAGTAGAGAGGGTTACGACAAAAACTTGATGCACTTCGTGTACAAAATGGACAATCACTTTTGGTCCGTCAGATCAAAGTTTCGACAATAACTGCGCCACATCATTGGCTAGGACGAATGGTTCGTCTGTGTACCCAAGATTGTTTAGATCCACTGTTGTCATACCGTACTGTGGGTCTACCTGTACCCCGCCTCCTGACATATTGATCCGATTTGCCTAATAATGGTATTACGAGGGCCGAACCATAAGACATGAAAGCATTTCAAATGAACTCTGAAAAAGTTGAAAGTTGGCATGGTATCATAATTTCACCCACATAGCATGTGCATGTACAAAACGGACAATGGTAGCATGTTCGTCTGTTACAAATTTGGCATGGTATCATCATAATAGTTGCGGGAGAAAGTCTTCACTTTTTCTTCGCTTGTGTCATTTGCTTATTGCGCCGTAACCATGGATAATCTTCATTGTTTATCAGGATGCTTGGGTCAGCCTTGACATTGAAGGGAGGAATTTCATGAAACTTTTCATAATCTTCAGACATGTCTGTCTTGCCGTCCACTCCCAGGATGTCCCTTTTTCCTGAAAGAACTATGTGGCGCTTTGGCTCATCGTATGGATGTATTCGCTTCCTTATCTTTTCTTTTTCTCAGTTTGGTAGACATGTCCTTCACATAGATAACCTGTGCCACATCATTGGCTAGGACGAATGGTTCGTCAGTGTACCCAAGATTTTTCAGATCCACTGTTGTCATTCCGTACTGTGGGTCTACCTGTACCCCGCTGCCTAACAGATTGACCCATTTGCACTTAAACAAAGGGACCTTAAAATCAGGTCCGTAGTCAAGTTCCCATATGTCCACTATGTAACCATAATATGTATCCTTTCCGCTCTCGGTTGCTGCATCAAAGCGGACACTGCTGTTTTGGTTGGTGCTCTTTTGATCTTGGGCGATCGTGTAAAATGTATTCCCATTTATCTCGTATCCTTTGTAAGTCACTACAGTCAAAGATGGTCCCCTGGACAACAAGTACAACTCATCACAAACAGTGTTGTCACCTCTGATACGTGTTTCCAACCAACTACTGAAAGTCCTGATGTGTTCACATGTAATCCAGTCGTCGCACTACTCCGGGTGTTTGGAGCGCAGACTGTTCTTGTGTTCATCGACATACGGGGTCACCAAGGTAGAGTTCTGTAGAACTGTGTAGTGTGCTTGAGACCAAGAATATCCGTCCCTGCATATTATTGAGTCTCTTCCAAGAGTGCCTTTTCCAGTCAGTCTCCCCTCATACCGCGATTTAGGGAGACCTATCTTGTTAAGGCCAGGAACGAAGTCAACACAAAACCCGATAACATCCTCTGTTTGATGGCCCATGGAGATGCTTCCTTCTGGCCTAGCGCAGTTACGGACATATTTCTTTAGGACTCCCATGAACCTCTCAAAGGGGAACATATTGTGTAGAAATACGGGCCCCAAGATGACAATCTCATCGACTAGATGAACTAGGACGTGTGTCATGATATTGAAGAAGGATGGTGGGAACACCAGCTCGAAACTGACAAGACATTGCGCCACATCACTCCTTAGCCTTGGTATGATTTCTGGATCGATCACCTTCTGAGAGATTGCATTGAGGAATGCACATAGCTTCACAATGGCTAATCGGACGTTTTCCGGTAGAAGCCCCCTCAATGCAACCGGAAGCAGTTGCGTCATAATCACGTGGCAGTCATGAGACTTTAGGTTCTGAAACTTTATCTCTGGCATATTTATTATTCCCTTTATATTCGACGAGAAGCCAGTCGTGACCTTCATACTGAGCAGGCATTCAAAGAAGATTTCTTTCTCTTCTTTCATAAGAGCGTAGCTGGCAGGAACTTTATACTGCTTCGGAGGCATGCCGTCTTTTTCGTGCAAACGTTGCAGGTCCTCCCATCCCTCAGGTGTATCTTTTGTCTTCCCATACACGCCCAAGAAGCCTAGCAGGTTCACGCAAAGGTTCTTCGTACGTGCATCACGTCGATTGAGGAGCGGACCTCTAGGTCTTTCCAGTAGGGTAGGTCCCAAAATATAGATTTCTTCTTCCAGATGGGTGCGTGTCCCTCAGCGTCATTCAGAACAGCTAGTCCACCGGGACCCTTTCCAAATATTACGTAGTGTAAATCATTGACCATAGCAAGCACGTGATCACCGGTGCGCATGGAGGGCTTCTTCCGGTGATCTGCCTCGTCTTTGAAATGCTTGCCTTTCTTTCGACATTGATGGTTGGTCGGAAGAAATTGACGATGGCCCAAGTACACATTCTTCCTGCATTTGTCCAAGTATATACTTTCAGTGTCATCTAAACAGTGCATGCATGCGTGGTATCCTTTGTTTGTCTGTCCTGAAAGGTTACTAAGAGCGGGCCAATCGTTGATGGTCACGAACAGCAACGCCTTAAGGTTAAATTCCTCCTGTCTGTGCTCATCACACATACGTACACCGTTTCCATTCCAAAGCTGTAAAAGTTCTTCAACTAATGGCCTTAGGTACACATCAATGTCATTGCCTGGTTGCTTAGGGCCTTGGATGAGAACTGGCATCATAATGAACTTCCGCTTCATGCACATCCAAGGAGGAAGGTTATACATACATAGAGTCACGGGCCAGGTGCTGTGATTGCTGCTCTGCTCCCCGAAAGGATTAATGCCATCCGCGCTTAAAGCAAACCATACATTCCTTGGGTCCTTTGCAAACTCATCCCAGTACTTTCTCTCGATTTTTCTCCACTGCGACCCGTCAGCGGGTGCTCTCAACTTCCCATCTTTTTTTCGGTTCTCACTGTGCCATCGCATCAACTTGGCATGCTCTTCGTTTTTGAACAGACGTTTCAACCGTGGTATTATAGGAGCATACCACATCACCTTCGCAAGAACCCTCTTCCTGGGGGGCTCGCCGTCAACATCACCAGGGTCATCTCGTCTGATCTTATACCGCAATGCACCGCATACCGGGCATGCGTTCAGATCCTTGTATGCACCGCGGTAGAGGATGCAGTCATTAGGGCATGCATGTATCTTCTCCAGCTCCAATCCTAGAGGGCATACGACCTTCTTTGCTGCGTATGTACTGTCGGGCAATTCGTTATCCTTTGGAAGCTTCTTCTTCAATATTTTCAGTAGCTTCTCAAATCCTTTGCCAGCCACAGCATTCTCTGCCTTCCACTGCAGCAATTCTAGTACGGTACCGATCTTTGTGTTGCCATCTTCGCAATTGGGGTATAACCCTTTTTTGTGATCCTCTAACATGTGATCGAACTTCAGCTTCTCCTTTTGACTAATGCATTGCGTCCTTGCATCGACAATGACCCGGCGGAGATCATCATCATCGGGCACATCGTCTGGTTCCTCTTGATCTTCAGCAGCTTCACCCGTGGCAGAATCATTGGGCACATCGTCTGGTTCCTCTTGATCTTCACCAGCTCCCCCCATTGCAGCATCACCGTATTCAGGGGGCACATAGTTGTCATCGTACTCTTCTTCTTCGCTGTCTTCCATCATAACCCCTATTTCTCCGTGCCTCGTCCAAACATTATAGTGTGGCATGAAACCCTTGTAAAGCAGGTGGGAGTGAAGGATTTTCCGGTTAGAGTAAGACCTCGTATTCCCACATTCAGTGCATGGACAACACATAAAACCATTCTGCTTGTTTGCCTCAGCCGCATTGAGAAACTCATGCACGCCCTTAATGTACTCGCGGGTGTGTCTGTCACCGTACATCCATTGCCGGTTCATCTGCGTGCATTATATATAATTAAGTGTCCAAATTAATAGAAGTTCATCATCACATTAAAACCAAAGTGCATACATAGTTCTCATCTAACAACATATAGCTCTCCAGAGCATCTAATTAATTAAACCATACATTGAAACTATGTAAAACATTTCAATGCGAAAACAATAGGCGATCATAATCGCAACCAAGGTAACAATTGATCCAACGGCATAATGATACCAAGCCTCGGTATAAATGGCATATTTTCTAATCTTTCTAATCTTCAAGCGCATTGCATCCATCTTGATCTTGTGATCATCGACGACATCCGCAACATGCAACTCCAATATCATCTTCTCCTCCTCAATTTTTTTATTTTTTATTTTTCCTTCAACAAATTGTTTTCTTCTTCAACTAAATTTAACCTCTCGACAATAGGGTCGGTTGGCATTTCCGATTCACATACATCCTAGATAAATAGAATCTATGTCACGTTGGTCGGCATAATTTTCATAAACAATAAATGAACCAATAGTTATAAAGATAATATACATACCACATCCGAATCATAGACAGGACGAGGGCCGACGGGGGCGGATACCAAAACCATCGCACTATATAAGATGCAATAATAAATGTAAGAAAATGATACAAGTATCTATCTAAACATACAAGTAAGAATATTTTTCCTTTCAGAAAGAAGATAAGAACAAGAGGCTCACCACGGTGGTGTCGGTGATGAGATCGTCGCGGGTGATCGACGGCGGTGAAGACGGGGACGGGGCGTGACGGACCGCTAAATCTAGACAAATCTCGAGGAAAATGGAGCTTGGAGGTCGAGCTTCGAGAGGAGAAAGCTTAAGTAGTGTGGCTCGGGCATTCCATCGAACACCTCATGTGCATAGGAGGTGAGCTAGAGCACCACAAAGCCCTCTCCCCCTCGGCCAGAAAAAACAGAGCACTATGCTCTGCTCTTGCGCGAGGGGGTATATATAGGCACCTCATTGGTCCCGGTTGGTGGCATGAACCGGGACTAAAGGGGAGCCTTTGGTCCCGGTTCAAGCCACCAACCGGGACCAATGGTGGTGGGCCAGGAGCGAGGCCCATTGGTCCCGGTTCATCCCACCAACCGGGACCAAAAGGTCCAGACGAACCGGGACCAATGGACCACGTGGCCCGGCCGGCCCCCTCGGCTCACGAACCGGGACCAATGCCCACATTGGTCCCGGTTCTAGACTGAACCGGGACTAATGGGCTGACCCGGCCTGGACCAAAGCCTTGTTTTCTACTAGTGCACGATTTTTGTTCCATGTATTTCGCCACAAATATTGGAGGAAAAATTAAAAATGTATTTTCCCCTCAAAAAATGACTTGGGAAGAAAATCTGAAGTAACCATATTTAGCTACTCCGTGGAGGTTGTCCCCCGTGGGGAGATTCGATCTACCTCTCCTTGATTTTAGGGTGAGTTCAACATGAACGTGATGGTGAGAGGCTGAAGAAGGAGTTTTGTGTGTTTATAACAACCTTTGTTTTAGAACTGTATAATAATAAATGAAAGAGAATATGTGAAAAACAAAAAACAAAAAGGATATGCGTACATGATGGGCCAGCCCTACCATCTACAGGGACGCGTGGTCCAGCACGCGAGTGAGGTTCGCCTGGGACAACCCAACAAAATTTGGCCCAACGCTGAGACGCACCGGGCGCAACTGACAGGTGGTGGGAGTTTAGTCCCACCTCGCCAAGCGAGACGCGCACGCACTTACTTATATACGCGGCTGAGACACCAATTGCATGAGCCTCTCTCACTGAAACAGCAAGTTCCCTATCCACTTTTGTGTATATCCTGTGGGGCCTACTAGCAGGAGAAATCAACGTCCCACGGGACTGCATCCTGGCCCATATGGTTGTCGGGTTTCTAGTCATATGCAGGCCGTGGGGTTTGATATCTCCTGTTAGTTGGTGGGCTTTTTCTTTTCCAAATCACCCTTTTTTTAACACAGTCACATCCATGTAATAAACATGATTATCAAAGAAAATTCAGCAATAATGAAGTTTACACTGTCCCCTTAGGGTAAAGTCAGAGGTATGTACCTGAGTTTCACTGAGCCACTATAAATTATATAAAATTCTAAAAAATGGAAAACTTTCAAATTCCGTCTATGTTTACGAAAAGATCATGTGTACAAAACTTCAGGTGATTTGGATGTGGTCGAAAAAACCACCTTGTTAGAAAAACTCGCTTAAGTGAGACCAAACGATCCGTTTGTAATGAAGTGATTTTTTTACCATCTCCAAAATAACCCCAAATTTGTTGTACACGATGCCATAAATGTAACAAACATGATATCCAAAAATAAAACTCAAAATTTTTAGGTTTACACTGTCCCCTTATGAAAAATTTCGTGGTAAGGCAAGTGAGGTAGCTCATGACCATAGCCATGGCATCCATTGTTCAAATGGCCTCAAACCGTTCCCCTTTACCCAAGTTGACCCACACCATCCATCCACCCTTGACCCCACCTCAGTTTGTTAGTTCTCCAACCAGTCCCTCCCTCCGTAAGCCAAGCATGTCAAAGCGACACACGGCTACCCGTCTTGCACACCGAGATTGGGCATCATGCACTAGTGCCAGCAAACATGTCCAACTGAGCATCTTTGCCCATTGTGGACACTACCGCATGGTCTACATCAAGGTGGCTAGCGGTGCATGTTGTCGGCTTGGTTGGCTAAGGGTGCATGATATGGGTCAACATGAATTGTATTGCATCACATCTAGATTCCCATGTCCGGTACCGGACGCCAGAGGCCCGGAGCAGCACGTGCATGGTACAAGAATCTGCACGGTCGCTGGCGGAGCTTGGATAAAACAAATTTGACCTAACTGACATGGGGTAGGTGCATGCTGAAATTCAATATTTAGGAATTGTTAACAAAATAAAAATGAAAATTCAATTGTTTGTACAGGTGACACGTTCACATGCAATATGGCAACTAGTGCACTTTTGGAGGGGAAAAACAGGTGCACTCGTTCCACCGTGCCTCCCACGATTTTTCTTCCATGTATTTCGCCACAATATTGGAGGAAAAAAAGAAAGTGATTTTGCCTCAAAAAACGACTTGGGGAGAAATTCTCAACTAACCATATTTAGCTACTAGCTGGAGGTTGCCCCCCGTGGGGAGATTCGATCTACCTCTCCTTCATTTTAGGGTGCGTTCAACGTGAACGTGATGGTGAGAGGCTCAATGTGGAGCTTTGTGCGTTTACAACACATTTGTTTTAGGAAAAAATAAGCACCTTATAATGTGAAATTATAAAATCCTTATTAAAACATGCTAAAAACCCTTATTTTAAAAAACTTGTTTGTCTTGCAAGATAAAACAAACATAAAATTATGGGGATCGTTTATTGCGTGGCCTTCCCCCCCCCCTCCCTCCCATATTCGGGACATTTACCGCATTTCTAGGGTTGTAACATCGAAAGTTCAAGATCCACGGCGGCCACATGAAATCATAGCAAGGATTGGGATGAAAGCCCCATGTTAAGCTCTTTGGTCCATATATGCACCATATGCTACCAAAGGGAGGGGTGGCCTCGACGTCGTTCTCTAGGCTATGATGCTCATCATCTGCCGTTATAATCCATGCAAATTATCGAGGGGCCAAAAATTCACGGGACCTAGCGCAAGTGTAATCATACGACCCCTAGAGGGTGTGCTAAAACATCGACAGCGGCATGCATAGGCCCTCATGAAGGCTGTGGGCAACTAGGGCATGTATCTAGGTGCTACTCCACTTGGGTCTAAACAGCGGGGGTGCATGGTTTGGATCTAGCTACCGAGAGGTAACGCGCCCGGTTTATGCCTAGGCGGTGCATCACGGGGCTGGCGTGGTCTCATCATATGACCCATGAAGGGTATGGTCAAACACCGAGAGGGGCATGCATAAACCCTCACGCGGGGTAAGTGTAAACGAGGCCATATCGCATGTTGGATATAGACAATGGGAGGTAACAAGTCCGGCATGCGGACGGTGTGTGGGGCTCGTTCCTTCACTTTCCTCAAACTTCGGTGCCGCTTCATGTGGGCCCTAACCACAAAGGCCCGTCCCGTGCATCACACTCACCTGGACCCACACCGTGCAAGCACACTTGGCCACGTAGACACACACCGATAAACCTTGACAATAGCTAGGGTTTAATAATTATCCATTCATTTTACCTAATCAGTACAACATAGCTAGCGATGAACAAAAAAGCTAGTAGATGCCATGTGAAATTAAATGTGCCAACTGTCCCTTCTAGTATTTTTTTCAGTAGTTCTCCCTTCTAGTATTTAGGAGTACTGCGCAAAACAAAAAAGTGTCCCTCCTATTTTGCTGTTTTTTTAACACACTATTTTGGTGTTCGGTTTATGTTGCCAAGTTTGTGGACCGACATTGTGCACTTTTTCTTTTACTTGGTTGGTTGATTGGTTGGCTCGGGCAAATCTCTGGGTGTGCACGATGCCGTATACGTGCATGTTTGTACCTAAATTTCAAAAGTGACGAATTGTGCGCGGCCTTGACCTCTCTCTCCCAATCAAATTGAATTTTCACTCCCCAAATCTCGCTCCCGCCTCCAGCGCTCGATCGCCTCTGCCTATCCACCCACGTCTTCGTTGCCGCCCACTACTCACCGCCGCCAAAAGGCCCACATTCTTGCCGGCGAGGATGATCCTACCTGCCGGGAGAGGGTGTGTGGCTGGTGCGCTCCGTGTGGCGGATGTGGACCCCATGAAGGAACTGGTCGACAAGGACGTCGTCGCTGCCGATTCGCAGCCGCAGCTGGTACAACACAGCACCAACGACGACGAATCGGTTAGTGTCTGCAGATATTAACCCTAGAATTTGCCTTCTCGAGGTTAACCCTAGAAATTGCTCTCTTGTTATTCCTCGCTATTCGTATAGACAATCGTACTGTTCGCCTTTTTTTTGATTAATCGTACGGTTATCAGTCCTAGGGTTTGCAAATTTAGATGAATGGATCATTTGTATTCCATTTTATGCCTGTCTTTCATATAAACAAAGTTTTAGGAAACCAATACAAAGAAAAAACAATCTATTACCTGCCTTTGATATAATGTACAATTCGCTGGCATGAGATTTTTTTTCTTCTAATACCAGATTGCAGATTTGGAAGAGTGGGAGAACTACCTACAGCTGAGGGAAGCTTTCAGAAAAAATCTTCAAGTGGCTCATGGCTGCAAAGATTGTGTACCGGCATAACGGTCTCTATAAATGCCCGTTCTGCAGGAAAGAGAACCAACATTCCAAAACCACAGCAATTGCAGCTTACAGAAAGAGGTGGCATCTTAAGGCAAAACCTTCTGAGTTGGCCAACAAATTGGGGAGGGTGAAGACCTAAAAGCATATAGTCATGTTTGTTTTTTGTGTTCTATCGACACCAAATGTAAAAAAATATGGGCCCACATGAACAAGTATCAATCTTTATCTCCTTCGACGGTCAGTCCCACATTGGCCAACATGAACAAGTGTTGATCTCATTGGACTTACATCCTGGAAAAATTCGGTGTCATTCTGAACCTGCTTCATGGGAGGCCTTTCGGGACGGGAAGGGTCCGTCTCGAAGCATGTTTTTGTCGATATCCTTGAAGTGGACCAACAACCTTGTACCAACATGACTAGTATCATTGCCAAGTTTCGTAGCTTTTTGACATTGTAAGGATTATCTAGGGCTTTCGCGTCGATAAATCATAGTAATACTTACATTTTTTTCTGCGCCTGTTTTTTTTCTGCGCTCGAGGGTGGGCTGCCATGCATCGTGTCGTTGGGCTCTATAAAGAAGCCCACCCGTTGGACCGAGCGATGTCCGCCGCCGTTGCATGCGCCCGAGCGAGCCTACGTTGCATGCGGTTGCATGCATGCGTCCGCTTAAGCCTATGTTGCATGCGTGCACATACGCGAAGGAGCACGCGCCGCAGAGCCGTCCCCGGTTGACCCGACCGACGGCACATAGGCCAGCACTTAAACTTAGCATTTTGATTCACACTACAGTTTCCCACGCGTGTACACTCCCGATGCCGCGTTGGGTGGAAAATTTGTTCACATTTGACCCCATTACTACCACGGTGGCTATTTAAGCCACCTATCATGTTCCTCTTCCTCTCACACCCTTCATCCATCTCCCATACTCTCCCACCTGCATTTTGCGCCTGCCCTTCGTCTTCTTCACCACAAACATCCCCAAGAACCAGCCCGCCGCAGCCATGCAGTACACCGGGCCAACCTACCGCTTCCCCCCCACCGTGCCGGAGATGCTCTACCCCGCCGGGGTGTACGTCGACAGCACCCTTCGTGTGTGAGCGATGTCAAGGTGGAGGGGCGCAAGGGGGCTCATCGACTTCCTCCTTCGGGCCGGCTACGGGCACCTCCCTCGGGGATCTCCAAGGATGTATCGAGTCGAGGAGGTCATCCACAACGGGGTTGTGGTTGCTATCCTTGCCCACTTCACTAACCCCTTCGACGCGTTCTACCTCCTCGGCCGCGTGTTCTGGTGTGGCTGCGAGTTCATAGCTTTCACCACCCATAACATCTTCACGGACTACGACAACATCTTCCCCACCGACGAGCGCATGCACACTCTGCCATACCCCATCAACAACACCGCGGAGGAGCAGTGAAGGGTGCCCGGAGGAGGAGCAAGGAGGAGCCTGGTGGAGAAGCAGCGGCCATCTATCTATCTATCTTTTTTAGCTAAAAAATCTATCTATCTATATTTGACTTGGTGTTATTTAAGTTGTAAGCGTACTATTAATTCATGTTGTGGGCTTTGGTTGGCCCGAATTATCTATATTTATTATACAAAGTTTTACAGTGGTTGGGCTTTTTTGGAACCGTTTTAATCTCTGGCATTTTAGTCATAGGAAAAAATTGTCTCAAAAAAGTCATAGGAAGAAAACAATCACGCGCCACCCCTCTCATCCAATGCAGAACCGCCGCCGCCATCGTCCTTCCCCTCACCCATCGCCATTATAACCGCGACATCTTCTCCCTCTCCTTCTCCTCCTTCTCGCGGCCACAACTTTGCTCGTCTCCTCTTCCACATCCCACCCCCTTCTTCCATCCACGCAAGAACCTCGATGGAGGAGCAGATCGCCGGCGGCGAGAACACCGACTTCGTGGAGATCGCCGGCGGCGACCAGGTAAAGATGGCCAGGTTGATGGAGATCTGTTCTTGGTTTAACAACATAAGGCAGTTGCACTAGACGGCAAGGGCCACTTTGAGGGAAATGACATCTAGGGAGAAGAAAAAGCTTTTTTCCCCGCTCGCACAACCGAGGCACGACATCGAGATCCTCCTGTGGGCGATGGAGCAGGCCAATTCGTCCAGCCCATGGGATAGGCGCAGGTGGTGGGCGTTCAGATCCAGGGTAGAACATCCACTGGATCAGGAACCCACGGTGCATGAGGTGCCGTTGCAGATTGTGGAGCCTCCAACCGAGTCGGAGATGACTCCGAAGCGCAAGAGGAGGAGGAGGACAGTGGTCGCGACATCGCTTCCCCGCCGTTCTCCACGCTTCCCTCGCCGCTCCCCTCGTCTGAACGGCGGCGGTACCGTTGTTTAGGGTAAGCTTCCCCACTCCTAATCTTCCTACTGCTCGTGCTTACAGTTGCGGTGGTAGTGATTGAGTACATGCTTTTGGGGGTTGGATTATGATGTATATGAACCCTAGGCTAAATTTGTACTGTTGTAGTGGTAGTATTTGATGTTCACCTACACTTGTACTCCAAAAATTTGTTATGTGTCTTTCTATTATTAAGTGCTTGATACTATATTTGAACCTTTTTTTGAGTTGTTGATTTCTTTTTGGTAGAGCTACCATCTCTTATGGAGATGCTCATGTTGTATGTCTTGTTCTCCATTATTTGTACTTAGCATTCTGTGCAATTAGATGCCATGACAAGCCATGTAGCATATTTATTTATTGCCTCCAACATGCCATCATTTTACTCTGTGCATCTCAGCAAGTATAAATCTGTCAGCTATAAAACTTTGTGAATTTGCTTGATGGTTCCCACTAAACTATAAACCCCCCCCCTTTTGTTTTCAAAGTAAGCCACTGACATCCGGGTCCCACGGCAGTCACGCACACACAAATGCTCCCAGTAGTGTGGCCCCTGGCCCACTGGTCATCCTCGATGGCTAGCCAACCTCAGTGTGCCTCTACCAATAACAGCAGCCCTTTCTGTTATAAAACTATGCAACTTTGCTTGAAGGTTGCCACTAAAAATATAACTTCTATGGCCATGCTTCCTAAAATTTATTTGCATTATGTTGTCAATACTTTCATGCCATGCCTTTTGTTGCTATGACAAGTTTATGTTGCATGGTAAAATCTTGCTCTAAAGTGGCCATGTTAATATAATTGTTTGATGTTAAAAGTAAGTTGCACTTGTGAGCTTGGTTTTGTTTGCTTGTTGTAACCATCATGTCAACACTGTTTGTCATTATAACTGTTTAAACATAACTATAATTTTCACTAAGTCCTAACCTGTAACAGCAACTTTGCCATTCGTGTTTCGCAGGAAAAAAACTGGAGTTCACAAGGCTGGAGACCTGGAGTTGTGAGGCTAGGAGGCTGATGGCCGTTTGAAAAATATTGTTGTGGTTTTGGTTTGGAATATTAATTTTTGAACACCCAACTTTGAAATCCTGGATCCAAAGCTGTGTTGCTAGGTTGCATTAGTTTAGGCATGTATATGACATTTTTTGATCTATATAAAATATTCTGCTATTTATGTGGGACCAGGTAGCTGCTCTGGCTCCTCAGACGGAGCAGGTGACGCCTCATGTTCCCGAGCCTGTGGTCGTCGGCGATGTCAACAAAGAAGACGTTAGTCATCTATCTCCTTTATTTTTTTGTAAAATCCTAGGTGTGCTCTGGTCAATCCTAGGTGTCAACCTAGATTCGTTAGATCCGTTAGGTTTCAGGGCGGATCCACATGGGTGCATGGGTGTGGCGGTCGGCTCCTCATTGTATAGGTTATCTTTATTTAAGATCTACGAACCACTCGGATCTCATGGTTCTCCTGCATCCAAAATGTGTTGATGCCAAATTTTGATAGCAGCAGCACCGGTACAGACGTATAGTACTGCACCCGAATTTTTTTTGGCCGAAATTTCTTATATATGGTACTTGACCGACATGAAACTGTCCTTGCACAGCCATTTATGTGGGCCCCGGTAGCTGCTCTGGCTCCTCAGACGGAGCAGGTGTCCCCTCTACCGCGGGTGACGCCTTCGGTGCCCGAGCCTGTGGTCGCTGGCGACGTCAACAAAGACGACGTTAGTCATCTATCTCCTTTAGTTTTTTGTAAAATCTTAGGTGTGCTCTGGTCAGTCCTTTTCTCTATTTTTGGGGAAGGCCAGGGTTTCTTTTTATCTTTGATCGATGGACTCCATATCAATATTCTATAGATTTGTTAGGTAACTAGTTAGGTTACATGTGTTGAGCCCTGTATAGGCAATATTTTGATGTAGATAAATTATTCTGCTAATAAAGCCACCTAGGTTTGGTGACTGTGCTAATACAAATACGTAGCTTGACCTTGGAATTGAATTGCCTACGTAGGTGATTGTGAAAATATTTTCTGCAACTTAAGGATAACAACACCATGCCTTGTTTATGAAAATGTCATATTGTATGGTCATGAAGTAAATAATCTTCATTTTCTGGCATTCATGTCAGTACTGTCATTACGATGGACTAAGAATCTTTTCACATGAAACTTTTAGATATTACTCCCTCCATTTGAAAAATATTGTTGTGGTTTTAGTTTGCAATATAAATTTTTAAACACCCAAGTATGAAATCCTGGATCCGCAGCTGTGTAGCTAGATTACATTTATTGAGGCATGTATATGTCAGTTTTTGACCTATATAAATTATTCTGCTAATAATCCGGAACAGGTAGCTCCTCTGGCTCCTCTGCCGGAGCAGGTGGTGGCTCCTCAGCCTCAGTCGGGTGTTCGTCTGCCGCAGTTGTTGCCTCCCCTGCCCCCACATGTGGTCGTCGCCGACGAGAACGAAGAAGAGGTCAGTCATCTATCCCCTTTATTTATTTATTTATTTATTTATTTTGTAATATCCTAGGTTTTCTCTGGTCAGTACAAGGCAAATAAGGTATTAAAATGTTGAGTACATGTTTGGTTGCACTTGATCGATCTTTGGTTTAAATGTTCCATAAGTGGCTGTGGCAATGATTTTAAACATTGATTATCTCTAAGCAATGGCTGTTTTAGAAAGAAATTGGATATCATCAATGTTTTACTTGAGTTGTTTTAATTAGTTCTTTTGTAGGGTTTTTATCATTTATGCCACCAGTTGTATCCCACTACTCAGTTTTTCCCTTAGAAGTTACAGCCGCTCAAAAATGCCATCGATTCATGACATGCTTACTCAAAAATGCCATTAGATGTATAAAAAATGCCATCGTTCCGTTAGATGTTTGCTCAATAATGCCATTAGACATTGTTATTTTCATTTAAAACTTGTTGACCATCCAATATGACAAAAAATGCCCAGGCCCACATTTCAGTTCTCTCTGTCTCACAATGATAAGTATGGCCCCACTTGTGAGGAGTAAGTAAGCGAATAATTTTACAGGAAAATAAGAACGATGTTGGGATCAAGTGGGCCCACACTTTATTGTAGTGAGATAGAATGAGAGTTGGCATGTTGGTCCATAGGTATTGATGCCATTATAGCATGTCAAGATAGATTTGATATCACAATAATGATGTGCAGTGGCATTTTTGAGCATGTGTCTAAAGAAGCGATGGCTTTTTTTAGCAGTAGAAATTCCTAGTGGTGATACTTAATTGTGGGACACAGCTGGTGGCATAAATGATAAAAACCCTTTTTTGTAAGTACAACATTTGGGATCACTTATTGTCATAATTCATAATAATTAACTACTTTACCTAGAACGTTGAATGGTTCAGGAACATTGATGGGTGGGGTATCGATTAACAGGGGAAACTTCCATGACGATAACATGTGGACTTTCAATATCCATCATCATAAACACACAAAATTCTAACCCTAAATAGATACAGCCCACGAGCTATTTTATCTAGTCATGCATGTAAGTTATAAGTCTTTTTTTACATTAGTACATCTGTATGCTGCTCTGCCATGTTACATCATCAGTTCATGGATTTTTATGTAACAAGTGAATTTTGTTGCACTAAAGGCTGTTTGGTTAGTGACTTTGCCAAAGATTGCCATACCAAAGGTTAGGCAAGTTTGACCAACTTACGTGAGTGTTTGGTTCCAGCCACACCTTAGGCAAGCCACACTTGGGTCCCACATGGCATACACACAAAAAGTGTGGCAAGGTTCCCTTAGGCTTGCCAACTTGTGGCTCTCATTTTGATGAACTAACCTTAGGCAAGCTTGGGGAAAATATGTGGCAAAATGTGGCAATGCCAGTGCTCTCTTCGACATGTATGATTGATCCTTCATTTTTTTACTATATGGTACTATCCCATTTAGTTGCTTATGTACCAACTAATAAGTTATGCATTTATTTTTTCAACATCATTTGAAGATATTTTACGCTGTCATCAATTACATTATGTTTCATAGACTCTGTGCCTGCTGAATTCTCATATTAGATATACTTACGCAACATTTGGTACTACATGTAGGTCCTAAGTGACGACGTCGACAGCGACTAAGAAACCCAGAGGATCTACAGGAGGCAGAAGGCGAGGGAGCTGAACAGTGGTGTGCTCGAGAAACGTATCAGACCAAGAATCGGAAGGGGGGCTACGGATGCCCTTACTGCAACAAGCTGATGAAAGGCGACCTGAGAAGTACCATCAACCATGCATGTTTAAATTCAATATTTAGGAATTAACAAATAAATTAAACAAATCAATTGTTTTTACATCAAAGCCGATGACCACTAGTTCTGAATTTTTGTAACTTTTCATCTGCCATTGCTTTGTTTCTAAAGTTTTACAACATATTAAAAAAATACGACATGACACGTGCGTTACTCCTAAATCCTGGCTGTGCACGATCGTGCCCATCTCAAACCTGCCTAGCAGATCAGGGGCGGTGTGAACAACGCATGGGGTGGTGGAACGTGGCCAAAGTAGTACTAATTAAGTCATCCCAAAGTCTAGAGCCGGCCGCCCCGCTTCTTGATTATTAAACTCGTCGTCGGCCGCGTCGTCCTCTTCCCCATCCACAAATCCACAGACGAGGGTTTTCTCCTCCCATGCCTCACCGCTCGCCGTGCACCCTTCCCGCTGCTGCACCTCCTCCCTCAAGATGCCACGCACCTCCGCCGTCGATATGCCGCGCACCTCCGCCGTCGAGATGCCGCGCACCATGGGAGGGATGGACCATGCCGGGGGTGACGCCCGGGCCGCCGGCGAGGGGTCGAGCGGACAGCAGGGCCGTCTTGACATCCTCGCCGCTGTCCTGGATCTTCATCCGGAGCAAGTGGCTCCTCCGCCTGTGCAGGTGACTCTTCTGCCGCGGCTGCTGACTCCTCCGCCCGAGCCCGTGGTCGACGACGACGACGACGGAGAAGAGGTCGGTCATTTATCTTCCTTATTGGGCCAAATCCAAAGTTTTATCTGGTCAGTGCTTTCCTCCTTTTTTGGGGAAGACTAGGGTTTCTGTTTTCCTGCCTAGATTCTGTAGATCTAGGTTCAGGGGTAGGTCCACATGGGTGCATGGGTGTACATCTGTACGCACCAATTTTTTGGCAGAAAGTTAAGGAAGGTGTATGCAAGGTAAAAGGACTAAAAGTGGTGTAGTTTGTTCACTAAACTTCATGCCAATTCGTATAAAACTGCTTGCTTCTTGGAGCCCAATTATCATTGATTTCATTCTATGGTCATGCAGTAAATAATCCTCATTTTCTGTCATTCATGAACATTTTTGTTGGAATAGAAATTATTTTCACATGAACATTTCAGATATTACTCCCTCTGTATCAAAATTATTTGTGGGTTTTTTGTTAACGATATAAATTTTTGAACACCCTAGTGTGAAATCCTGGATCGGATGCTGTCTAGCTAGGTTACATTTGTTGAGCCATGTATATGTCATTTTTTGATCTATATAAGTTATTGTGTTAATAATCTAGCACGGGCGGGCTTGACGTCCTTGTTGCCGTCCAGGTTCTTCGGTTGCAGCAGGTGGCTCATCAGCCGGAGCAGGTGGCTCCTCTGCCGGAGCAGGTGGCTCCTCTGCCGCAGCCGGTTCCTCTGCCGCTGGTTCCTCTTGTGCCCGAGCCTGTGGTCGCCGTCGACGTCGACGAAGAAGACGTTAGTCATCTATCTCCTTTATTATTATTGTAAAATCCTAGATTTTGTCTGGTTTGTCCTTTTCTCTATTTTTGGGGAAGGACATGGTTTCTTTTTTTCTTTAATCGATGAGATGCCTATCCAGATTGTGTAGATGTGTTACCTAACTTGCTAGGTTACATGTGTTGAGCACTTTAGAGGTCATTTTTTGATCTATATAAATTGTTCTGCTAATAATCCGGCTATGGTTGGTTATTGTGCTTATACTATTTCGTAGCTGCACCTTGGAATTGAATTTCCTATGCAGATGATTGTGATAATAACATAAAGATTGATTTGCGCTGAGCACGAGTTATGCACTAGGCAAATAAGGTCTTAAAATGTTGAGTAAATGCTTTGCTGGTTTTGTTCTTTGAGCACTGATTTTTTGTTTTAATTTAATGATCTACCCAAGTGATTGTGACAATGATTTTAAGCATTGATTATCTCTAAGCAGCGGCTAATGCATAAAGAAGCTGGATTTCATCACTGTTTTACTTGAGCATTGTTAATTTGTTTCTTTGTAAATAAAAAAATTTGGATCGCTTCTTGTCAGAATTCATAATAACTACTTATCTAGAATGTTGAATAGTTAAGGACCATTGACGGCCGGGGTATCAACAGGGGAATCTGCCACGACGATAACATGGAGACTTTCAATATCCATGATCCTAACCACACAAAATACAGGGTGGCTCTTTTATGACAATGGACTGGATGCAAGAAAGCAAGAGAATGGTCTTATTTTTGTAGCAATTTGCGGTTAGCTAACGAGATCCATAAGATAGACAACTGGCGGTATCTTTAAGATAGAGAACCAGGAAATAGTAGCTGGATATGGTAGTCAAATCTTACTAATTGACTAGCAAATACTCCCTCCGTTCCAAAATAGATGACTCAACTTT
Source organism: Triticum urartu (assembly GCF_003073215.2). Classification (NCBI taxonomy): domain Eukaryota; kingdom Viridiplantae; phylum Streptophyta; class Magnoliopsida; order Poales; family Poaceae; genus Triticum; species Triticum urartu. Next base: position 32,430,358 of record NC_053025.1, read on the forward strand.
GTACTAACTTTAGTACAAAGTTAATACAAAGTCGGGTCATCTATTTTGGAACGGAGGGAGTATATCAGTGAGCAAGGGAGGTGTGTTGGAAGCTTGGAGAATACATATGTAGTTGATTTTTTTTACTGTTCTAGAGACGTCTCTCTTTTCCTATATTGCTAAATTTATAGAACTCACTACCTATTTTATCGAGTCATGCACGAGTGACACATCAGCAAGTCATCCATGTAAGTTTTAAATCTTTGCATTGGTACATCTTTATGCAGCTCTGCCATGGTACATCATCAGTTCATGCATTTTACGTCGTGAGTGATTTTTTAGCATTAAGTTGTGTGCTCTCATCGTCGTGGTAACTTTGTTGGGTGCTTGGCACATGGTTGATCCTTCATTATTTTCTATTATATGTTATCCCATTGGTTGTTTATGTAGCACCTAATAAACAACACATTTCTTTCATCAAGATCATTTAGGGTTTTGGGTTTACACTATCATCTATAATATTATGTTTCATATACTCTGTGCCTGCTGAATTCCCATTATTAACGCAACATTTTTTACTACATGTAGATACTATCTGAAGACGTCGATAGTGACGAAGAAGGCCAGATGATCTACAGGAATCGCAAGGGGAGGGAGCTTGTCGATGGTGTGCATGCCAGACGTGTCAGGCCTAGTGCCGGGCGCTACGGATGCCCTTTCTGCAACCGCAAGGTTAATAACACCCATATGAGTATTATCCAGCATGCACTCAGACGAGCCGCTAGCCACGCCCATGGATATGCTTCCAGGGTGGCACACGCGGCCCTTGCTGAGTTCTTGGAGGGGGTTTAGGGCAGTGCGCGCACCCTGGCAGCTAGAATGGAAGCTCTTTTGGTCTGAACTAGGTTAAGTACTACCTTAGTTTGTGGTATGTTGGCGAGACTTTATGGATGAACTATGTTAAGAAGTACCGTATGATTACTGTTCAACTATGGTACAACTATGCATGTTAAGTTGTGTGCCGACTACATATCTAACGTACCAGTGCAATGGAATTGTAGCCTTGAGCTGCATTCAGCTTGGTAGATGGAAATCCAAGCTTCTCTTATAGCAACCTAAGATTGGAATAATGATGCTTTAGTACACCATCCGTCCCAAAATTCTTGTCTTTGATTTGTGTAAATACCAACGTATCAAATCATGTTTTAGTCAAAATTTTGGGACGGAGTATTTTCTTGTTGTTTTTTCAAATTATTGTCACACGCCTTTTAGTTTATGACATCACGTGATGACATTGCTAGCATCACAAATGCATGCGAGACGTGACGACTATCGATGCATGGCTAGAGGTTCTAGATGGCCAACGGTGCATGGTGTGATGTCTACATGGCCACAGAGACCATCATGTTGGCTGTGGCGTGGCTACATGATGATCACAAAGTCTCGATCCAAGTAATACTATAGTGGCCTCTGCGTACATTTCTTTCTCGGTTTGAAATTTCTAGATCAATTGATGACAATTTGATCTGATGTTTCACAAGTCTTGAGCACCAGGGTTTATGTACAAAATTTTCAATCCCCAACCCATCCACCCCGGACACGAACTTTGGATTGCATCACGTAGATGTACAAAATCCAGTGCCTGCCCCAAGCGCCTACGATTGTGATTTTTTTCCAGGATCCTAATTAAGCGCCTAAATAAGCCGGCTGCATTGTAGGTGCCCAACGCCGAAGTATTTCCGCTATAGTAGGTAACTACCAATTACTCCCCGCATCTCTTCCCCTAGGGCACGCTCTAAAACTATCGTCGCCGCTCACACGCCCGCCTCGCTGCCGTCGGATATGAAATCCACTCGTGGAGGTCGATTGGCCGTCGTGACAGAGCGGGGCCATGGACGTGGGGGGCCTGTCATGGACGCCGTCGTGACAGATCGTGGACTTGCGGAGCTAACCACCGACGTCGTCGTCCATCGCATGGATGAGGATCCCCACGAGAAAGCTTTGGACTACTCGGTGTCCGACCCAGAGAAGCATCGTGTCAACGAGGTGCAGTACTCCGTCGTCGATCACAAGCAGCAGCACATGCATGGCATGGACTGGAATTCTGTTACGGTAATTTTAATTTTTTTAACCCTAGATCTGTCTTCAAGTTTAAGGTTAGAGGTTAATCATTAAACCATCAATACATTGTTGAATTGGCATAATGGAATCTAGCTCTAAATATAATGTTGATCATCAGTACGTAATGATCATTATTTATTCAATCAATCTTTGAGAAATTAATGGTTCATCCACTCCACAATTTAGTGTGTTTTGGTTTTATGCTAAAAGTCAGACATCATAAAGGTTGTGCATGTTTATTGACAATTTTTTTAAAAGTACATCATATGATTTATGCTTTCATATGGATTTGATATTGCTTTTTTCTCCTAAAATTTTCAAAGTTAATAAATATTTACTTTAAAAATAATTTATAGGCACTACAGTATGAAACTTAGGGAATATTAGGTACTATAAACAATGGTACAGCTTATATCATACATAATTTAAACTTGCAGCCTTATTCTCATGATTATGCGGACATTTCCGAAGGAGAGATGGATGCACACACTCAGAAAACCCTTGAAGAATTGCAGAATGGACAGTGCAACGTGCTTAAGCGTATGGCATATCGTTGCGCGTTCTGTGGCAAATATCTGGACCCGGCTTTCATTAGTATTCTTGAGCATGCCGAAGGAGTTGCCAAAGGATACCAAATGAAGCATGGTGTGAGGGCGAAACACAAGGTGCTAACCCAATATCTCAGGAATTTTTCGGACAAAGAGAAGGTCCAAAGAAGGCGTTATGAGAACCAGCATGCCAAAGAATAGATGAATAAACGAAACCATGAAGAAGTTCTGGTTGGCATAAGTAGTCATTCGTGGGTTTTTTTTAAATACCAATTAATATTTTAATTTATCATAGTTTTTGCAAAAATGTTACATTTATTAAATTTAATCATAAAAATGCATACAATACAATTATTCATTTTTTCAAATATTTGCAACCTTGCATCTAATAGTTTACCATTTTATTGGTTAACCATTATTTTCATATATATATATATATACTGTGGAGTGCTTAAAATTATTCAAGATCAATTGGTACTGAAAGACTCATCCACATGCAATATGAACAGCAGTGTATTTTTAGGGTTTCTTTAAAAGAACACCTGTGGTCATGCTGATCTTTTGTGTTTGGCTAGAATTGGTAAAGCTACCAAATCTGCATCTGATCCGGCCCAACACTTTGTTCGTTTTGTGGGCCTGCACAAGTGGGAGGCAGAGAGAAAAGCGAGCGATGGCCCCAACCCCAACCCCACCCCCATTCCCAATCCCACCACACTTCGTTCTTTGCAGAGACAGAGAGGCGACGCGGAGGGCGACGGCTAGGGTTTGCCAAGCCGTCACCTTGGCCGCCCCCGTCGTCGTCAAATCGAACGGATCTGCGAGGCCACCCACTCCCCCCTGCTCCGGCCACGATTCTCCACTACTTCGTCGACAGCAAGGTCTGACAACGGCACCTCTTCTTCCCAATCCTTGTCGCGCCGCCCGAAGCTCCGGTGGTGCTAGCTTCGAACAAGTCTACTCCAGCCCCATCTGGTACCACTTCGCAGGTAAGATTGATCTTCCATGCCCTTCTAATGTCGATCTGACCTTAATTTTGCGATCTAGCAGCACCGCCCAGGTTAAAATCTGACACTTGCTTGTGTGCATGTTTCAGGTATTCGCAGATTTACTGTCAACTAGTAGGTCATATTGCAACAACTAATTTTATAGCAAGATATCTAACAATGTACTGCGTAATCATGGTTTACTTGTTTGTATGGGTAGTAATGGGTAAACACTTTCATGCAAGTAAGAGAAAAAGGTGGGTGTTGGCCAGCATACCTTGCTCGTCGACATAGCCTTCACTATGCTATCATCTTGCTTGACAGATGCTATCAAGTACTTTTTCCCCTGGAAAATGGCCCCCCACTGCTAGATATAGAAAAAGTATATTCACAGGAGCATACACATGTTTTGGTTTGTTGGGATAGTTTGAAGACTGTGTATATGTATTTGCTGATGCTTAGTTATTAAAAACTAAAAAGGCGAGCACAGAAGCAGTCCATGAGGAAATTTGTAATGATGGAATGAGGATCAGTTATAGTTTCATGTATTACTCGATGGTAGTATGATGATTAGTGCATATTTTGAAGGATTTGTCAAGTATAGACTGCTCTTGATTGGTGCATGTTTTTGATGATATGTGCACACATGTAATATTTTTGGTTGGTGCATATTTTTGCTGATTGTTGTTACTTCTTACTTGAATTATGTCAGCCTATCTCCAAGATATGGTATGGGCTTGTTGGGGTCAATGAAAATTTCCTGTGAGCTAGTAGTACACATTGCAACAAATTCCTCACTGTTGGATTTTCTGACATTATACTTCATAATCATGATTTTACTTGTTGGTATGGGTAGTAATGAGTAAATAAATAGCAAGTATACAAAAGGGTGACAATTGGTCAGCATACCTTGCTCGTTCTCATAGCCTTCACTATGCTGTCATCTTGCTTGAGAGATTCTATCATGTCCTTATTCTCACTAGAAATTGGAAAATTAACCTCCACAGCTACCTCTAAAAATGTTATGTACAGCAGCAAATGCATTATTCGTGAGGGAAGGGACAATTTAAAGACTTTATATTTATTACCTGATGGTACCACACAACAGCCCATCAGGAAATTTGCAGTGATCAAAGGCGGATCAATTATAGTTTCACGTATTGCTCAATGAGAGCAGTTAATCATGGTTCATTTTTACATGGCTACTAATTGGTTGGTTACCAAGTTTTCTTGTCCAGCTCACAAAATTGTAACCTTGAAATATCCTAATTGGTTATGTCTGCCCAATGATTATGAGTCTAACCACTAGTCTTGACTAGTCGTGCGAATAGTTGTCGACTAGCTTTTTCGTGTAGATGTTTATACATGAACTACGTACTTAGCAAGAAGTATGCGAAAAGATTATTCACATTGTATATGGTGCTAACAAGTCATAATGGAAGACTAATTTCATATATCAATAACTAACATTTGTTCATTGCAATGCATGCAACAGGTTTGAATGGCAAGGGAAACCATCCTCATCAGCAGTGAAGAGAGTGATCACCGGACCACCTCAGATGATGCTTCAGATGGAACTTCACGTGGGAGTGACGGCTATAGCGGTGATGACGACACCTCTAGCGACTATGACACTAATGATAGTTCTGATGGAGATGGAGATGTGGACCACAATCCTATCTTGGCACTACGGGGTAAAGTTCTATTTGGCTGGTCAGATATTAAATGAACCGTGAAATATCGAAAGTTGATGTTTGAGTGACACTTGATTACCACACATTACTCTGTTTGGGTTCTAAATGACCTTCCAAATCAACATTGACTGAACTAGAGCTTACATGGAGCAGTGTTTAGTTGTTAGTTTAAAAAAATCAAATATTCAATTTGCCCATGTTTCTATGAGATATTGCTGGGTGGATGTGATTGGGTTATCTATGTCCTTCATTTCTTGATCATTGGAGTAGGCATTGACCATTAACCCAGTGCTGATGTTCTAGATCTTACATATGAAATTATTTACTACTCCGTCATCTTAATTTTTTTTGATACAGGTCCGGGATACCATGTGAGAAAAGGAACTTTCGAGGATCGCATCTTCTACGGCAACCATGTGTTGCTAAACGAGGATCGGTGGGACTATCTCAAATCCATAGTAAAGCAGTGCCAACCTCCCATACCATACTATGTCAGCACCATCACTCGCTCGGCAGTCATCAGAGGGAAGAGCAAGATGGTAAACACTTGGACTTTTCTTTTTGCAAATCATACTTCACTAGTGAAAATGCCATCATGTAGAGACAGAGAGGAGGACGGGTGTGTTTGTGCAAATCATTCTTACTTTTTTGTGCAAATTATACTTCATTTGTTATGTAACATTATTTATTTCCCTGTGCAATCGGTGCTTCTCAAAGGAGTACAGTCAGGCCTACCTCAAAGATTATCTGCGAAAGCCCATGCTTGTGCGTGTCACCAGCGAACATTTTGAAGGTAATAAAAAGGTCTTGTTCAAGATGGGCAAGAAGGACGGGCGAGCGATCATGACGAAGAACTGGAGAGAAGTCGTTGAGGGCGCCAGAATGAAAGAAGATCAAATGGCTATCTTCAGGTTCATGGAAAGGAGTGGAGGTGGGCTTAGGGTGAACATGGCTAGTGGCATGAGGATTCGTTGACCCGCCGCAGTAGTTTGACGCTAGTTTTATAATCTGTATGTAATAGCCAGTAACTGCAAGTTGGTAGTATCAGCTTTAGGGTCCAGTAAGTGCAACTTAGTAGTAATTGGTAATTGGTAGTAACTGGTACTTTGGTGGTATAACTTTTGGGTCTGACTGGATATGAAGATCGTCCAGTAAGTGGAACTTGGCAGTAACTTGGTGGTAGTATGAACCCTATGTGGCGTAATATACTTGCTATGCAAGTCTATATATATAACGCACCCTGGTACCCTCCTTGATATAATTACCTTTATGGACTACAATTATATTCCTTTTTTGCCACAGTGATGCTAGTATTTTTAGAATCAAATCTAACCGGGTTTCAAATGGATTAGACACTACTTTCATTTTTGAACGAGGTTTGTGTGTTGGTTAGTACGAGTTATTTTGAAAATGCGGTTTGTATGTGTGTTGCACAAAAAAATGAAATGCAAAACAAAGAGTGGGACCTGTTTCTGTTACTTTCGAGATGGCATGCTATTTTCAAAATGATGTTTTTTTTAATTTGAAAACAGTATATACTAAAAAAACATGCTATCTTTTGAAAGGCGTAATTAAAAATATGTTGTTTTCAAAATCAGCACGCTGCTTTCAAAACAGCATATTTTAAAAAGAATATATTTTTTGAAATCAGTTTAAAAACAGTGTTATATTTTAAAAACAGCGTTATATTTTTAAAAACAGCATTGTATTTTTAGAATGAGGCTGTTATTTTGAAATCAGCATGCTATTTTTAAAAACAACATATTCAAAAGAACATGATATTTTTGAAATCAGCATGCTATTTTTGAAATCAGCATGCTATTTTTTTAAAATCAGCATGCTATTTTTGAAATCAGCATGCTATTTTTTTTAAATCAGCATGCTATTATTGAAATCAGCATGCTATTTTAAAAGTAGCATATTGAAAGCATTATATTTTTAAAATAAGAATGCTATTTTTAAAAAATATCATGCTGATTTCAAAAACAGCATGCTATTTTAAAAGTAGCATATTGAAAAGAGCATTATATTTTTAAAAGTACCATGCTATTTTTAAAATTAACATGCTGTTTTTTAAATTATCATGTTATTTTAAAAGTAACATAATTTTAAAATCAGCATGCTATTTTTAAAATCAGCATGATATTTTTAAATCAGCATATTCATTATATTTTATTTTCAATTGAACATGTTTTTTTTCAAATGAGCATGCTATTTTATCTGTATGCTTATTTTCTATTTGAAAATAAACGATATTCAATGTTATTTGAAAACGAGGTTTCTATTAACGTTCTATTTTCTTATATATATAAATTTCCGGTTTCTATTTTATATTTCAAGTATGAAGTTTGACTACACTTTGAACAAATTTCAGCAATATATTATTAAAAAATGAAAAAAAAGATAGAAAACCAACTGCACTAAAAATGCATTGTTTCATCGATGTTGATAAATCATAACTAGCCTACCATGTCGACCCGTCCATAATAAAATGAGGGTGTATCAATCAAAAGAGGAATTCAGAAAAATAGTGGCAGTCCATTAAATAGGTCTAATACATGAGAAACAAGGTGGATCACGGCATGGAAAACTGTCTACTTTAGTTTGTTCTCAATTTTTCGACCCCTGAAATCCTTTTGTTTTCTCTGCTTGACCCTGTGCATCTAAACATCCTGTCTCGACTTCACTTTAGCTTTCCTTCATGAAACAACGTTTGTTAATAGGATAGAAAAGAAGATTTGAGCATGTACAGTACACTATAACAGAAAAAACACTAACTTCACTGATTTTCTCTTCATAGCTACAGAAGATAACTTGACAGCTCTTATTCGCTCAGCCTGTGGTACATTCCTATCAGGCCTTTTTGTCTTCACCACCCCTTTGGCCTGTTCTTTACCGCCCTTACTAGAGTCTTTCCTGAAAAAGTTAAGAAACGTCAACACAGTACTAGAAAATACCCGACTTCTAGAGCGGACATGTAAGTACAGACACTAACTTCACTGGTTTTCCTCGCGCACCCTTGTCATCGTTCTTTTTCGTCCTCCCAGCATTGACATTTGGAGCGCCCTTGCGTTTCCTGCAAAAAATGAAATAGATGAATCTGCAGCCAGCATTCGAAAACATGTTTAAGTACGCACAATTGTGCTAATGCCCACTTGTTTGGTTTTGCGTGATCCTCTTCTGCAACCTCCAATGGTCTCTTTCTAGCCCTCCTCAGCCCACCATCTTCTGCATCTGAATCTTCCTCTTCTTCCTCATCCGAATCTCCCTCTTCTTCTACATCTAAATCTCCCTCTTCTTCTGCATCTAAATCTTCCTCTTCTTCTGTACATAAATCTTCCTCTTCTTCTGTATCTGCCTCTGTCTCTTCTTCTGTATCTGCCTCTGTCTCTTCTTCTGTATCTGACTCTGTCTCTTCTTTTTGCTTCTTCCTCCTTGTGCTATTTGATTTCCCCGATTTTTTCCTGCGTAAATTGAAGAAAAACATGTGAACACTCTCCGGGAGAACATATTAACACTGTAAGCATGTATGGAAATGAACAATGAGATAAACATGTGCACTAACTTTGTTGCTTTTTTTTAATCTTCCTCTTCTTCTATATCTGAATCTGAGTCTTCTTCTGTCTCTGAGTCTTTGTCTTTTCGCTTCTTCCTCCTTGTGACCTTTGATTTCCCCGATTTGTTCCTGAGTAAATTGAAGAAAAAGAGAGAACATATTAACATTGTAAGCATGTATGGAAATGAACAATGAGATAAACATGTGCACTAACTTCGTTGCTTTTTTCCCTCTCATCCGCTCGCGCCTGGATTTAATCCTCTTGTTCGATTCTTCGGTAGTTGGTCTCCCTTTTGGAACTATTTTGATTGGATTTTCCATGTCATCAGTGCAGCATTCGCGAGCGGCAGAGAAGTATGCCGGCAAAGGAACAAACGATTTATGGCCTTCATCCAAATCAGTTTTTTCTCCATCAACCAATATACTCCGGAGGAACTCCATCACCTGTTCTGACTGTGAATCGCTAGCTGCGGCTGTGAATAAAGCGTCACTAGCCATGTTGCGTAGTTGATGATACTTATTCATGTGATCAGACCATACATGAGTATTAGCAGTCCTCGAAGAAGGGAACGCTGGCTTGGCCTGCATTGTCCATCTTTTCTTGACATAATTTTTTGGAAATGTGCGTACACCAAGATGATCCAGAACGCGGAATATATGTGCGCATGGGTAATCCTGACTTTCCAACTTTTTACATTTACAAGCTGCATCATCCAGTCTTGCTCCTGTAAACAGACAAGTCACGTGATATATAAAATCCACAGGCTTAGCATCCACGCCTTGTGCATCCAACTTTTTTGCCTCCAACTCCTCACTGTCCTTACCTTCCAAGTGATTGGGATCCTTAGCATCCAGGTTTTTGGCATGCAAGTCCACACCATCCTTGCCTTCCAAGTCATTGGGATCCTCAGCATCCAAGTTTTTTGCATGCAAGTCCTCAGCATCCTTACCTTCCAAGTCATTGGGATCCTCAACATCCAAGTTTTTTGCATGCAAGTCCTCAGCATCCTTACCTTCCAAGTCATTGGGATCCTCAGCATCCAATTTTTTTTCATGCAAGTCCTCAGCATACTTACCTTCCTTACCTTGCAATTCTCTAGCATCCCTGCCATATGGGACTTTATCATATGGGGCTTTGCGCAAAACTCCAAACACGACCAAACCATCACATGCTACCCGGTCCGTGACCTGCCAATTTGTCCCTTCGACAATCTGACGCTTTACCTTTGGAAACATCACAGTTGTATAAATATAAGAGGCAGCAATCTCCAGAGGGTGTGCATTCAGCTTAGTGAAGGGTATCGTATGTGTTGCTACTGCGTCTAATGCTGCTTTAGTCTTACGCATTATGGATACACAGTGCTCAACATGCTGCAACAAATCAACAAGTTGCATCTTCCTGTTCAGGTGCACATGAAGCCTTGAGTTGAGAGACTCACTCCTCTGATTACTCATCATGCCTAGGAAATATCTACCCTTTGTGTACGCAGCAGCCCATTTGTGTCGCAACTCGTACATCCTGTTAACCCATGACGACCTCTTGCCCGTTGGTTTTATTTTGAACCGAACCTTATAAGCCTCCCATCTTTTCTCAAACTCATCAACATCCCAACGACGGTAAATGAATTCCCTAAATTGCTCCAGCTTTTCCTCGCGGAGGTGCATCACCATATTCTCCTCGATATGCCACGTGCACAAACGATGATCTGTTCCGGTCCACACAGTAGCTATTGCTTTAGCCATTGCACTGTCCCCATCGGTGATTGCTGAAATTGGTGTCGTCTGGGACATTGCCTCCAAAAATACATGAAGAAGCCACTGGTATGATGCAACTGTCTCGTCTGACACTAGACCGACCCCAAACAAAATTGTGCTGCGGTGATGGTTCAGACCAACAAATGGAATAAACGGAAGCTTGTACTTGTTAGACCGATATGTACTGTCGAACACCACGACACCACCAAAGGCAACATAGTCAATGCGGGATTGTGAGTCAGCCCAGAATATGTTCCTCAAATTGCCTTCGCTGTCTTTTGTGTATTTGAAAAAGAATTCCGGGTCTGCTTTTTTCTGTGCAATCATATAGGTGAGCAAATATCTAGCATCACTACCTTCTATCTTGCGCTTCTTCTGGACTGAAACATGGTTGTATAGATCTCGATCTATAAATCCAAGCTTGTCGGGACCTCCGGCATTCTTCTCCATTACATTCATAATCTGATGTGTTCGAAGTCCACCGACAGCATACTCGATGACATCGGCCTTTTGTGCGTCAGTCATTCTACGATGAGCCGACAAGTACGGAGTCGGGTCAGCAGGGACAAACAGATGGTTATGCTTGTCCACAAAATTCTTGACGAACCAGGGGCCACTGCTATCTTGTAGCTCAACCTGAAAAAGAGCGGGACACCCACATCGAGAAAGACCCCTCGGTGTTCTTTTTCTTTCAGTTCTGTTAAAGTGCTTAAGGGCCTGCCATCCTTGTTTGCAGCACTTGTATGTCCTTCTGTATGCATTTTGTTTCGGACCCGGACCCCTGTACTTCAGATCATCCTTTCTAACACCAAATCCTTTTTTCTCGCATAGCCTACGTAGAACATGTAGGCTTCTTCCTCAGTCCTGAACGTCTTCTTCACAATCTCTAAGTATTCCATACACTCATTCAGGTCTGAACCAGCCATGCCTTTATTATCAATTCATTTACCTTGTATGTGTACATCATCCATGTCTATGCCATCCTTGCCTGCATCCTCATTATCCTTATCATCCATGCACATACCATCCATTCCTTTGGGGTCCATGCCTTTGCCTTTGTTCCCTCTATGACCCATGTCCTTGTCGTCCTTGCCTGTATCACCCAAGTTTTTGCCATCGTTGCCTTTATCATCCATGTCGTTATGCTGCCAGCGGAAACAGATAGTCAATGTTACGGATGGATAGCATACGTTACCGAAATTATGCACTACTCTGCTTAAATAATTGATTTAATTTTTCATATCGGATTCATGTACCTAACTCGGTCCTTCAAAAGCTGTAAGTAAATATGCCCTGACTAAATCCAGAAATTTGTAATTGATTGTACTAGCTCTAACTGATGATCTCCTAACTAAATCCAAAGTCCACGAGTCCTTCAAATGCCTTGATAGATCCACCCTGATAGATCAATTATCTCCAAACTCCATTCAAAATTATATCATAACTAAATCCAAATTATCTCGTAACAAAATCCAAAAGTATGTCCTAACTAAATCCAAAATAAGTCCAAACTCCATACAAAATAATTATCTCCTAACTAAATCCAAAATATCTCGAAACTCAATTCAAAAGTATCTCCTAACTAAATCCAAAATAACTTTCTTTGAATCCAAATCTGCTGACAACTTTCTCATGCCACATAATCCTAACTAAGTCCTTCAATATGTCGTAGCTACATCCGACTTACACTTCCTTTCAATCGTAATCTCATCACAACTTTCTGAAAACATAAACCCTAATCCTCAGATGACATATCCTAAACCCTAACCAAATCTGACCGAAATCTCCTCACAACTTTCTGAAACGTTAAACCCTAAACCTCACATGACATATCCTAAACCCGAATCAAATCCGACCCCTATTGGTTCTATATGCAGAAGGGGCCAGAAAAGATTTGAGATGGCTAGGCACTTACAGCGAAGATCCGGCGTGAAAAAGTTGATGCACGTCGATGAGGATGATGTGGCCTCTCGGGTCGGGGAAGGTGGCGTCCGCTAGGGGAAGGATCTGGCGCCGCGACCCGACTGGGGTGACTTGCGATGGAGGGGGTGAGGGGGAGTAGGAGCAGGAGGGGTAGACACGGCGAGTGCGATCGGCGGCGATCGAGGGCGCCGGGGGCGATCGGCGGCGATCGAGGGCGCCGGAGGCGATCGGCGGCGATCGAGGGCGCCCGAGGTTAGGGCTCGAGAGGAGGAGAGAGGACGAACCGCTCGAACCAAAATTCAAAAGAGTACGCACGATGATGGGACATCTATAATGAAGTGTTTTATTAATGCAATTAATTTAATCGAAAAATTTAGGACGATAATACCCTTGGACCAAATTGGGCCGATTAAAGGTAAAAAAAATTAGGTCAAAAATACCCTTGGGCTTAAAAAAGGCCCAATTATTCTCATCCGTTAGATCGGCCATATAATACATGTGCTCTGGTGTATTATAATGCACCGTAAAATCTCCCTTTCTCTAACATAGATGACAAATTAAAAGTTATTCAACACCCACTGATTAAAAGCAGTGGAATGTTTATCTTTGATCTTGTGCTGGAGAAGAAGCAGCTCTGCTTTGAAAGATATCTTCCAAGCTTGAGGACTGTGTTGAATGTTTCTGAAGACCTTTCCATTTCTCTGAGTCCAAATGACCGGTTGCTCCATCCTATATATAGTGCATGCGTGGGGCATGCTTAGCAATCCCATTGCACCATCACGATCTCATCGCCAGCTACACACAAACGCAAGCACTCCGCGTAGATCATATACAGAGAGAGTTGGACGACCAAAACTATCTCGCTGCAATCAAGGCCATCATGGCTTTGCTCAAGTCTCTGTGCACCTTCCTCGTGGCAACTCTTGTGATCTTGTCTCGGCCGGGGATTCCCTTGCTGCTGTGGAGGCGAGGCCCATACGACTCCACGGTGCCGACACGGAGGCGTCGCTCGGTGAACGAGGTGGCCGGAGGCTGCTGCTGGCGAGGAGGGATGCTGAGACGTTCAGGGCGTCCAAAGGCGCTACACGATCAGATACTTCGAACAGCGGCAACAACACGCCAAAGAACCACCCATGAATCCTCAATTCAAAGATTCACCTATGAATTAGCTCTTCCCTCCGGCACCATCAAGTCTATTCTTTTGCTCTTGCTCGGGACCTTAGGATAAGGGAACAATTTCATTAATTTCATGGTGTCATCTTCTTGTTCGTGCTGACTGTTGTGGCCTGCTGATCAAGCTAGCTACGTAGTACATCCACATCAATCAGTTTCTACGTGCTTTTGTTACCATGCATTTTCAAGCATTTCAACGGGATGCAATTCCAATCTGTGCACTCTTGTACGGAAAAATTTACTTAAGCGCTCTCAAGCTCCATATTTCCTAGTCTACACTGCATACATGATTTAGCTTATCCTCTCTATATGGATCTTTTGATACTTTCTGTTTTGTCAGGATAGGTTATTGGTGGATAGATCAACTTCTTGCCCACCTAATATATGGAGTTTTACTTATGTCTGGTTTGAGAAGAGGTATGTGAAAATCAACTTTACCTTTCATCTCATATGAAACATCATTGCAACATATTTCTTGCAAGTGAGTAACTTATGTTTCTCAAAAAAAAAATTATCCTATACATATTTATTAAATGCAATTTAGGCATGCTTATTATTATTTGGATGTTGTATTAAGGGCCCCGAGTTCTAGTTTCGCCTCGGGCCCCCCAAATCTCAGGACCGGCCCTGCCCATGATCGATCGATCGGCTATACTCTGGTGGCGCGCAGTCGGCTCGAAACTTATTTGCGTATGGTGATTCAGTGTATAATCGAACTATGATGCATGCATGCATTAGCATTTACATAATGTATACGTTCGTGTGTTGGTTTAGCTTTGTGTATGATCACGCATGCATGGACATGTACGTGAATATGTACACAAATATTAGTAGTACGCATGCAGTGGCGGACCCACCATTGGGGCGAGCTGGGGCGGCTGCCCCGGGTCGCCGGCGGCGGAGGATCGACCCCCAGCTACCTATCTTTCCTCCGGCAGGCGTCACCGCGTCAGATTAATCAGAAGAACAGCGGCGGCGGTGTTTTCTTCTGTTCGTACGACAGCTAAGGGTCGAAGGGGTAAGTGACGGAGAAAGAGAATTGGGCCAGTGGACTGGGCTCTGTTTCTAATTCTATAGGCCAGGCCCAAACAGGCGTCTTTTCTTTCCTCGTCAAAGAAAGAAAAAAAAAACCAATCGCTCAATCCAGATCCCATCGATTCCCGATTCGTTCCCCTCCATCCGCTCACGACCTAGACTGCTGCTGGCTGCTGCGCCACCGCGAGAGGGGAGGGCGGCGTCTGCATCAACTCGCTGCTGCATCGTCAGGGGAGGGGCTGGGTACGTGCACTGCGGCGGCGTGGGGCGGTTATGCTGTGCTGGTGCTGGAGGCGGTCAGGCCAGCCGGCCAGCGGCGGGGCGGTAGTTGGGGGCTGTGCTTGAGTGAGCGTGATGGATTCCGATGAAGAGGTGGATTGGATAGGGATTGCTGCCGCTGTCGAACTCGAAGAAGCTGAAGCTGAGGCTGCTGCTGCCGAAGAAGCTGCGGCTGTGGCAGGGGAAGCGGCTTTGGCGCACAGATCAACCAACCAGAAGCGGCCACATGACTCCGACGACCGACAGGTATCCTCTTCTAGTCTTCTTGTATCTTTCCTTTGATATGTTAGTTGGAAACTTGGAATGTTGAATAGCAAATAGCCATGGGTGGTCGACAAGGTAACTATATTCAATGAGGTGCTGGATAGAAACATAGTTGAGATGAATAATCGATTTAGTGAAACTTCTACACGCTTGTTGAAGTGCATTGCTTGCCTTGATCCTAGAGACTCATTTAGCAACTTTGATCATGATAAGCTAGTTGAGCTTGCAAATATTTACTCAATTGATTTCTCTTCACAAGAGCGCTATCTGTTGACTGATCAACTCAACATATATATTGATGTGATGAAAAGAAGTACTGGATTCTTGGCTTGCGATAGTTTGAGTTCTCTTGCTCTCAAGTTGGTTCAGAGTAGACAACATCTGGTATTTCCATTGGTTTATCGGCTCATCAGACTTGCATTGACATTACCGGTGGCAACTGCATCAGTTGAAAGGGTTTTCTCAGCCATGAATATTATAAAGACTGATCTTCGAAACAAGATGGGTGATGATTGGCTTAATGATTTGATGGTTTGCTTTGTTGAGCGCGAGATATTTGCTGAAATTAGTGATAAAGAGATTATGGTTCATTTTCATGCCTTGAAGAACCGTCGAGGTCATCTACCTCCAGAACCTCGTGTTCATTATGCAATTATGTCTTAAAGGTATACCACCACCCAGTTACCATCAGATGACTATACCAAAATATACAACTCTCATCACACTTGTGCTAATGCATTCATTATTTTGTAGGTCTCATTTGGAAGTTGGAATTATGGGATCATATTGTGGCATAAGTGAGCATTTCAAGCGGGCAAGAGTCCATGTGAGCAGTCAAGAAGCCTCGGCGACTTTTAACAGTGTACTAGTTTTAAATAGTATTTTCATCCTTTTGTTGTTGAATGCTATAAGTTCTGGTTGAATATAGCTGCATTTGTAGCGAAAAAAAATTAAACATTAAGTGTTCGCCCCGGCTAACTTCAATTCCTGGGCCCGCCACTGTACGCATGCGTGTTTCATTATTGCTTGTACGGTTTGGGATTGAGATTACTTTGTAAGCTGGACTTGCTTGAGTTAAGTTCTATGTAATATTGCCCGAAAATTCGCAGCCTGTTGCATTCTTCTACAACTGTTGATCTGCGCCGTCATCCAAAAAGTTGTTCCGACGGAAATTGGTTAAAAATGAATGCAAATTATCAACCCTCTCAATACGAGACAATATACAATTTTTTATCTTGTACAAATACTTCGGCGGACTGTTCTTGTACTTCTTCCCTCCTATGTACATGGTGCATCCCCTGTCCTATTAGATACCTTTTTTCTTATTTCAACTCTGTTCGAGCCGTCCACTTGCACTGTTCACCATCTTCTTTTTTGGTTTCAGTACTATTCCACTCTAAGTGAGGTTTCAACACTCTTTGATCGTCTTGTTTCTCTATCCGATTTCCTTGTGTGCAATTAATTTCTTTTACCTGATGTGTACTCATCAGTTCATCTTGTTATGTCGCTTTGCAAGTTCATGTCATCGTTTTCCCATTAAAAATTGCTACTCTTTGTGCCAATTTTTTATGTTCCTAAGATACATGATGTCGTATCTCAAATATCCACTCTTTGATTCAACAATTCCATCCTTGTACAACCAAACCTCAATTTCTAGACTGAAAGTGCTAGTTATCGACTAAAGGGAGGTTGAATAGGCGATTTTTATGAAAGTCTTCAAAACACGGGGGCTTTGAAAACAGGCAGTAGAAATGAACCTATTTATATGCAGCGGAAGGTACACTATACTAGACAAGCCATAGTCAAGTAAGCAATGAAGTGAAAGCATGAGGATTATCAGCAGCTAGGCAGTATGGATCAGGATGAAAGATAGTATGAAGTCAAACAACAACAGTCTTCACACAGTGAAGTCAATCAGATCATGCAAGCAAGCAATGACTTCACGAAGACAAACTGTAATTAAAGAGAGGTAAAGGATGGAACCAGTTGCTTGGTGAGGACAAAGATTTGTTGGACCAGTTTCAGCTGCTGTGACAACTGTACGTCTGGTTAGGGAGGCTGAGATTCAACTCAGAAGACCGCGTCTTCACCTTATTCCCCTTGAGCTAAGGACACACAGTCCTCGCCCAATCACTCTGGTAAGTCTTCAAGGTAGACTTCCAAACCTTCACAGACTTCGTTCACCGGGGATCCACAATGACTCTTGGATGCTCAGAACGCGACGCCTAACCGGCTAGAGGATTCACAGTCCTCAAGTGTAACAAGTCTTCAGATCACGCAGACAGAAAGACTTCAGTGATGCCTAACACTCTTTGGCTCTGGGTGTTTAGGGCTTTGTCCTCGCAAGGATCTCTCTCTCTCAAATGCTTCGGAGGTGGGTTGCTCTCAAATGACAAAATCCGTGCACTAACTATGAGCAGCCACCAATTTATGGTGTAGGGGGTTGGATATTTATAGCCAGGAGACAACCCGACCTGATTTGTCTGAATGACCCTGGGTCACTAAGGGACTGACACGTGTCCAACGGTCAGATTTCAAACACACGCGACAGCTTGATTTGGGCTACAAGTAAAGCTGACTCATCCAGCTCTGGATAAGTTTTGCTCTCATTGTCTTCGCTCGAAGATATAGGATTTGGTTGAGCATCACTTCAGTCACTCTGACTTTGTTCACTTGGACCCCACTTAACAGTACGGTGGTTCCTATGACTCAACAAAGAAGAAAAGGAAACTATGAAACAACTATGTCTTCACAATCCATAGTCTTCATGCGATGTCTTCTCATGTCATAGTCTTCAATGTGAATCTCTTCACAGACCACCATTGTCTTCAATGTCTTTACACATTTTTAGGGGTCATCTCTGGTAGGTAAACCGAATCAATGAGGGACTACTACCTTTGTTATCCTGCAATTCTCACAAACACATTAGTCCATCAACCAAGTTTGTCGTCAATACTCCAAAACCAACTAGGGGTGGCACTAGATGCACTTACATGGACGGATTTGAATGGTTTCCTTCTGATTTTTTTCATACCAGCTATCATTATGATTTTGTGCTTCCAACCGCAATGATTTTCGTACCACTTGATTTAATTTTCACTTCTAAGATTTTAGTTATTATTCTAATAAGTTACGTACTATGAAACTTAGTTTTTGTTTCCTCGTGATCTTATCTCGTCCTTAAGTTCTATCCCTCGGAACTTGCATCCGCCCGGTTCTCTAGAACTTATCAAGACATGACTGTCTTCGTCAATTTCGTAACTCTCCTTAAATTTCTAATATTTTATTCCTACGTGCATCCAAGAGGTGGTCACCCGAGTTACTACCTAACATTTATTTTCGCGGTGCGTAGTCCGCAGACACATCAACTTCTTTCTCCCCGTTCTTTCCCCCTCGCCTTCTTCCTTTCTATTATCATCTTGTAGATCTGCTCTCTTCTGACACCTACCGAACATTGCTATCATAGGTTGTTGGAAGTTTACGGTCCCAACCATCGATACTGACTACAGGTACTCCCAGTGATCGTCAGCATTACCCTTCCAACTTGCCCCACGCAAGATCTCAACAATCCTCAATGCAGTTCATGAAATGGAGGTAAATTACCATGTATCCCTTAATCTCGTCCAAATCATGTCCAAATGCTTATTTTCCACTAAATTGACTATTGGTACTTTTCCAGTGCTCAATTTGTTATGACTCTAGAGGATTGTGTGGCGGTGACAATTTTGTGAAGAACAAGTGCTTCTTGCTCTTTTTTCCACAAGACTGCAAAGAAAGAACACCAAGTTTGAAATAATTATTGATATCTTGTTCATGAGATATTTGATTAACTTGTTAGTTCGCTATAGATTATTCACAACTATGTGGGCCCTTGTTGACTGAACAAGATGTGGATCCAACTTATGTCCAATTCATTTCATATGAAACATTCAATCAAGTGCTTTTCATTAGTTGCTCAAGATTGCAGAATTATCCCCATTAGTCCAACACACATTTCCTTTAACATATACTCATTTCATATATATTTGAAGCTACCACTCGTACCAGTATTTTACTATTGTCGCATCAGTACCTAACGATGCATAAATTTTGTTCTGCATACCAATTTCATTATCATATCTACCTATCTGTAATTTTCACACTACAAGAAAACTGAGATACTGTGACGAAAATCCTCGTGACAAAGTTGGACAACGTCACAGGAATACCTAATGTGTGATGTTTTCGTAGGTGGCGTCACTGATTACCACAAATCGATGACGATAGACGTCACATAATCGCTTTAGCCTTTGAGCGCACCTTGCTACTAGTTTCTTTGACAGTTTGGTAATTTCCATGATGAAACTATTAGAGTCACCGAATATTACAAATGTGTGATGATTACTTTTTTTATGTGATGTCTACCGATGGGACCTGCCATACATGTTTCACGGGTTACTGAGCAGTAGGACCCGCGTAGCAGTAGGACCATAGTGTTTTCAAAGTCTACTGAGCACTGTAATTATTTTGTTCCATCTAATATAGATAGGTAATGGCTAAGGAAATTTTTTATTTTGTTCCATCTAATATAAATAGATAGTGACCAAGCAAAAATCCTTGAATCCATGCATTAGTGAGATGATGTCATTACATTCTATCAAAAAAAATTGAAATATAAGTTAACGGGATTTTTTTGGTACAGGGAGTTTGAACACGGGACCATTATGGTCTCAACTAACGGCATTGCTAATAGGGTAGAGTTATATTTTTAGATACTAACAATGTTAATTGTGCTAAAAATATACTAGTATATTATGGTCCCGGACTATATATATACGCCTATAACACCTAGCACGTTAGTCATTTCTTTCCTGGGGCGTGTGTGGCTCGATTTGTAGGTAAATTATTTCGTGCCAGGGCGTATGTGATCTATCTGTTCGTCTGTCATGGGTTCTAGCCGGCGTCACGTCGCGGCGGGGAGAGGAAAGGCAAGGCACGACACGGCCGCACGGCTCGGTTCCGGCTGGCGGCTGTTAACTTTTGTTTTTTTGGGTGGCTGGCCGCTGTTACGGACGCAGCACAGCCCATGGCCTGGCGAGCCCTTTCTTTAATTTTTTTTCTACTATGCGTGGGCTGAAGCCAGCTCAATTTACCCTAAAAAAAAGCTCAACAACACATATAACCAGCGTTTTTTTTACCTCGCCCACCTTCTCCTCCCCGAGCGAAACCCTATCTATCCGATCTCGTTTTCTTTCGCTCGTGTGGTGGCGGCGGTAGATCGGGGGCAAACAAACGCGACAACGGCAGTAGGAGTAGCTGCTCTCTCCTCCCTCCCCCGTCGGGTTCCTTGAGGGCACCCTGCTGCAGAAGCTGCTAGTAGTGTCAGGGCCCTCCATGGCGCGCAGCGGCGGACCCAGCGTGCGCCGCGGCCTGGTCACGCGACGGCGGCCCAGTCTGTGTGTGTGACGTTCATTCTCAGTGTGAGTACCCGCATGTGTGCGTCCTTCGATCCCTCTCGTGTGATTGCAGGGACTGAACTCTCACTCTGTGGTGCAACTCGTCCATACACTTCTCAATTGTCAATTCTATCGGAGCAAATGAGGGAGAGTCATGGTGATGTGGGTATTGGCTATGGCCTTCTTGAGCGGAACCCCTGTTTCGCCTATGACACCCGCCTCGTCGCCTTCGTCAGAGATTAACTAATGAGTAGGGCCGTAGTCGTTCGATCTTTTGCACTTATCAGTACTTCTTATTGACCCTCTGTTTTTTCTTCTTCTTGTGTTTTGGCCGTCATGTATTGACAGAGGACAGACCACAAGGGCACGCCGGAGTTCAGTTGGAGGACGGTCAAGCTCGACCAACAAACTGGGTTAACATGTGTTCGACGCTCAACTCTCTGCACTCAATTTAGATGAATCACTTCTGTGCGGGGATTGGTTCAGATATTCGTTTTGTTCTATTCTTCCTTGTTAGTGATTTCTTATTGGTCAATCGTGAGATGCTTGTATAGTACACCCCCAGTATTTGCTAGGTCAGATAGTCCTTGTTTGTGCCAGTAATCTTGAACTCATGGAACTAGTTTATACGTGTCATTAAGTTGAAAATTGTAAACGGAATTGTACCTGCTCTGATTTATCTTTTAGAGAAATTATTATTAGAACCTAACTAGTACATGTGACATGGGTTAGTAATGAAATAGTGAGCTGCAATAAAATATTTTCATTATGCCGATGCTCCCCCAGTATTGTTATGTTATTTTGTAGTGCTGAGCTCATGGCAACTTGGTTTGAGGGTTTGCGAATAGATTTGCAAGTGAATTTTTGTTGTAGAACTGCTGTTGAAGTTTTATGAGCGATTCAACATGATTTTGGTAAATTGCTAGTGGAGAACTAATTCCGTGCATTCGTTTGTGGCAATCAGAAGTGATACTGACTATATGTAAATGCATATTACTATCCAAGCAAGCAAATACTACAACTAAAGATCAAAGCCTAGATGAGCTTTTTATTCGGCTTGCAACCATCACACAATTGTTAGTACTCCCTCTGGTCCTTTTTACTCTGCATATTAGAATTCTCTGAATTCAAACTTCACAAAGTTTGACTGTATTTATATGAAAAAGTATCAACATCTGCCATGCTAAAGTTATACAATATGAAACTTTAAGTCATGACACATCTATTGATATTGATTTTAGATTGTGAATGTTGGTACTTTTTTCTATAAAGTTGGTCAAACTTTACGAGGCTTGACTTCAGTCAAATCTTATATGTGTACTAAAAACGACCGGAGGGAGTAATTTATTTTCAAATGGAAGTATCTTGTTGATCAAATGTGTGCAAAGGACAACAAGCTCTGCGAAACTTCTTCATGCTTTCTTCACTATTCTAGCTGCTTCAAGGTTTCTTCCTTAGTAACTTTGTCGAATATTTTGTTTTTCTGCACCATTTTAATTCCAATTTAATATTTCAGATGACCTTTGTTGCTCACAAATATGACATGTTTAGTTATGTTCATATCACTTATTAGACCGGTACTATCATGTCTTTTTTTGTTAAGATTCCAACCTAGAGCTCCGAGTTATAACTTTCATGTTGTTCTTTGTTGCAATGATCGATGGTTTTTTCTAACTCATTCATGTTGTTGTATTCATGCCTTTGTTTCTAATAGGCTGATTCGTAAGTCATCTTTCAAGAAGTTGATATGGACAAAGGAGGATCAAAACAACTCTAGCTGCCTTCATGAAGTCACGAGAAGAGGCATCTAACAAGGTTTCAAGTTTTGATTAAGGTGGGAGCTAAGACTCACACCAAGAAGGTCTATATTTATGACCTCCAAATGTTTAAAAAAATGTTGTATCAAACGATTATGTAGCTTGGGTTATGTTGGATGGTGCATGTAAGTGTTTAGTGTACACGTTGTTTAGAGACAAGTTACCTTGTAATGTGATATGGAAATTGGTCAATGAAAAGATGGTCCTAAAAACACCACAAGCCCACAATTGGTTTTGAATCGAACCAGGCCAAACTAATATGAGAGGAAAAAATTATAAATAATATAATTCTTGAAAAGGCTGGCAGAAAATGGCGACCTCTCCATAAAGAGGTGGGCTGGATCAACAACTAATGGTTTGCAAATTGGCCATGGCCCACCAAACAATTAGATCCAAAAATAGAAAAAATGCTAAATTATTGGGCTTGGACCAGTTGGAAACCCACTGCGCATTAGACCGTCAATAATCTTGTGACGACAGCTTCGTCACCGAAGGTCCCATATCCGGTGACGTTTTTTGCGCGCTGCATCACTAGGAATAATCTATGACGGGGATTCTGTGACGATGCTCGTGACGCCTGAAAAATGTCAAACGTGAGTATTTTGTGACGTTTTTAGCTATTACGTGACATTTTTGAGCTTGTCACAGTAGGTCCAATCTCTTGTAGTGTCACCTTTTGTAACATCACACTTCTTCCATTTCAAAATTAAGGCTACATATGCTTATCGCAAATACACTCTCTAAGCAAAATAATCTCACCAAAATATTAAGTCAATGCTATCTCATTGAGAAAGTTCATTAGCAAGTCTTGTAAAGAGTGAGATTATCCAGCTTAAAGAGTGACATTATGTTTCACTGAAATATTAAGTCATTGACTTAATATTTCAAAAAGTGTTATAAGAACATTGACTTAATATTTCTTTGTGAGAACACTTCTTTATTTGCTTTCATTTTTTCAGGTCATCCCTTATTTTGCAAGAAATGATTTCTTAAGATGATCAACACTACAAAGTCAGACATAACTCAAGTTACAACTGTGCTTGAGACAAAAGAAGGGTTCACTTTCGTTGTGAAAGTCTGCAATAAACAAGAAAAAACCTATTTCACTAGCAAGTCTTGGAAAAAGTTCTTGAAACTGTATCACGTGTGAGTAGATAAGGAAACACACCTCTCTTTAGCTGTTGATCCTGATCGCTCCATATCTTTCCAGCTGCCCAATGATCTAGTTAGTCATCCATGTATGTACCTTTTTAACCATAATTTTATCTAATTTTCGTCCCTATTACATCCATCTTTGTATGTGTAACCGTTACTTACTATTTGTACTGATTCAACATTCATTACTACTTGACCTAGACTTGCACCTTACCATGTGACTAACTTTCCTTATGTACATGTCATATCTAATTTCAAACTAGATAAAACACACTAGGAAATTGCGAGGAGGATTGATACTACATGGGACAACTAAAAATTCGAAAGACATTGTTGTGCAATTAAGTTTATTAAGCGTATTTAATGGTTTCTAAAAAACACAAACTGGATACCCTGATCATCCATACGTTCTACTGAAGGAAATATGCCCTAGAGGCAATAATAAAGTTGTTATTTATATTTCCTTATATCATGATAAATATTTATTATTCATGCTAGAATTGTATTAACCAAGAAACTTAGTACATGTGTGAATACATAGACAAACAGAATGTCACTAGTATGCCTCTACTTGACTAGCTCGTTAATCAAAGATGGTTAAGTTTTCTAGCCATAGACATGAGTTGTCATTTGATGAACGGGATCACATCATTAGAGAATAATGTGATTGACATGACCCATCCGTTGGCTTAGCACTTTGATCGTTTAGTTTATTGCTATTGCTTTCTTCATGACTTATACATGTTCCTATGACCATGAGATTATGCAACTCCCGAATACCGGAGGAACGCTTAGAGTGTTATCAAACGTCACAACGTAACTGGGTGATTATAAAGATGCTCTACAGGTGTCTCCGATGGTGTTTGTTGAGTTGGCATAGATCGAGATTAGGATTTGTCACTCCGATTGTCGGAGAGGTGTCTCTAGGCCCTCTCGGTAATGCACATCACTATAAGCCATGCAATCAATGTGACTAATGAGTTAGTTGCAGGATGATACATTACGGAACGAGTAAAGAGACTTGCCAGTAACCAGATTGAACTAGGTATGATGATACCGACGATCGAATCTCGGGCAAGTAACATACCGATGACAAAGGGAACAACGTATGTTGTTGTGCGGTTTGACCGATAAAGGTCTTCGTAGAATATGCAGGAACCAATATGAGCATCTAGGTTCCGCTATTGGTTATTGACCGGAGATGAGTCTCGGTCATGTCTACATAGTTCGAGAACCCGTAGGGTCCGCACGCATAACGTCCGATGATGATATGTATTGTGAGTTATGTGATTTGATGTACCGAAGGTTGTTCGGAGTCCCGAATGTGATCACGGACATGACGAGGAGTCTCGAAATGGTCGAGACATAAAGATTGATATATTGGAAGGTTATGTTTGGACACCGGAAAGGTTTTGGATAGGTTCGGGCATTTTCCGGAGTACCGGGGGGTTACCGGAACCCCTCGGGGGGTTAATGGGCCTTCATGGGCCTTAGTGGAAGAGAAGAGGAGGCAGCCAGGTGGAGCCCCCCCCCCCAATCCCAATACGAATTGGGGGGGGGGGGCTTTCCTTCTCTTCCTCTTTCCTTTCCCTCCTAGTTGGACTAGGAAAGGGGGAACCTACTCCTAGTAGGAGTAGGATTCCCCCCCTTGGGGCGCACCCCATGAGGCCGGCCGGCCCCCTTCTCCCCTCCTTTATATACGGGGGAGGGGGCATCCCATAGACACACAAGTTGATTTCTTAGCCGTGTGCGGTGCCCCCCTCCACAGATTTCAACCTCGGTCATATTGTCGTAGTGCTTAGGCGAAGCCCTGCGTCGGTAACTTCATCATCACCGTCACCACGCCGTCGTGCTGACGAAACTCTCCCTCGGCCTCAGCTGGATCTAGAGTTCGAGGGACGTCACTGAGCTGAACGTGTGCAGATCGCGGAGGTGACGTGCGTTCGGTACTTGATCGGTTGGATCGCGGAGACGTTCGACTACATCAACCGCGTTATTAAACGCTTCCGCTTTCGGTCTACGAGGGTACATGGACACACTCTCGCTGCTCGTTGTTATGCTTCTCCTAGATAGATCTTGCGTGATCGTAGGATTATTTTTTTAAAATACTACGTTCCCCAACATCTACTCCTTCATAGCTTGAAGAAGTCTAACATTAAGAACAAACTTCTTGCAAGATTTCTATTTAATATTATGTTTTTATCACATTTGTCTTACAATATATATGATTGTTGCTTTCTTACACTACTTTAATTGTAACAGAAACTGCCGAAACATGCCATGCCTAACCTGATAGATGAAGTAGGTTTGGTCGGGATAATTCTGCATCCCACTGCCAGCTTCCTATATACATGCATGTCTTCTGTAGATGATCACATAATCATCAATGGCGGGCCACAAGTACTGAATAAGACCAAATTTAATTACAAATTACAAATATATCAATTACGAATCCTCAAATCCATACAAGTATAGGCAATGTGAACCTAATCTTGAACAAAGCTCGCCCGGCTCTGCCGTGTCCATGTACGGTAGTCGGTTGCGCCCCTTGGAGAATTGGTGTTGTCACCGGCGAGCTAGAGTAGGACATGGGACACACATTGGCTCACGGGACTCGAGGCGTCGCCGTCCCGCCGTCTCCCATGCCCTACTCTTTCTCGTTGGAGCCGGTGGCCTGCACATCATCGATCGATGTGAGGTTGACAATGGATCCATCATGGTTGGAGCCCGACACATCCACCATGACGTGGTTGCGGCGCAAGAGGATAGCGGCCACCTGTACCGGTGCCGGGGAATGCGATTCTGCCTTGCCGACGTCTACCGCGAGGGTTGCCACGGCCTCCCGCCCCTCTTCCTCGCACAGCGGGCATGCCGCGTCATAGCCTCAGCGAACGGGTCAGTGAGGGCCTTTGAGTCGGCGTGCCAACAAAGGGGCTTCGTGTTCGCCACATTGTTCTGACGCCAGACGGACCACATCACCCATGCGAGGCAGCGGTGATGCGCCTCACGCCATTTCCAAGTGCCATTTGAGCAGATGCTCTTGATTCCCGTCGGATTGAGTTCGGCCGCTGCTGGGCATTTTCCTCAATGGCGCGGCGCAGCGCAATGCAGACGGCCACCTCGCCACCTCCGGCCAGGGATGAGGTCCCAGTTACTAGATCGGGTAACAGAGAACTCGGATCCACTGCTCGTGATGCCGAAGAGGCCCAGAGATCGCCGAAAGGGAGCTTGGGGCGGAGCGAAGTGGAGTGGAATGGTTAGGGTTTGATCGGGGGTGTGAACAGGAACAAATATATGTGGGATCATGATGAATCAGCATGGGCTGGATCCGATGTGGCGGACGCGCCCGGACCTCCCCTTATTTGTCCTGGATTTGAGCTGCATATAAGGGCCGCCATTGATGATTATGAGCCTGTCTGGGTCACAACTTTTTAATCGGGTCGTACCTCGGAGCGTATAGAAAACGTTTGAGGAGTCGGACTATAAATATTCTTACGAAAACACTAACGCCCACACATGTGGACGTCTGGCAACTCGCCCACACGCATGGATTCTCGTCCAACCAATTCTGCACGAATCTTGGCGCGTTCTAGCAGTTTTTGTGTGCCACGCAGGACTAAGCTGGTGTGTGGGCATTCATTCGGTCGTCCACACGTCTTTTTTCACCACACGGGGGGCTGGTGTGTGGGCGTTTAGCAATTCGCCCACACACCAATTTTCACGCACGCAGAGGGGGCTGGTGTGTGGGCGTTTATCACTTCGCCCACACGCCCGTCTCCTCGCCCACACCCAAAGCGGCGGTTGCCATGTGTTTCTACAGGGTACATGGCAACTGCCCTAGCTTTGCTTGTAAGCAGATGGCAACTCTCTTTTACCCGAGTTGTCATGTGTTTTTGCATGGTACATGGCAACTGCCCTAGCATGCACGTAAGCAGATGGCAACTCTTTCTTTTTACATGGCAACGGCCCTAGCGTACTTGTGAGCACATGGCAACTCTCTCTTTTACCGGAACATGTTTTTTTGCCATGCCTTTTTGTAGTGCTCTATGGCAACTGCCTAGTGTTAGTGGGTGGCAACTCCTAAAGTTTTGAAATCATAGCAACCGCAGTAGGCCAAACCATATATGGCAACTACAGTTGAGCAACCATGGCAACTGTAGTTGTCCGACATGGCAACCGAAGTTCAGCGACATGGCAACTACAGTTAAACGAATATGGACGAGGGTCTGGACCATGGCAACTGCGGGACGCGCGGTGACTGTCACGTGGGACATGCGGAACCACGAGGTACGAGGCCTGACGTACGGGACGTGTGGGCGTTATCTATTTCGTCCACACACACGCATGTGAGAGGGATCGGGGAAAAAAAAAGGTGTGTGGGCATTACTTGTTTTGCCCACACGTAGATATGTGGGCTATTCCTCTTATACACCATACAAAATATATGGGCAGATCCCCTAACTTCCACACGTGTGGCACTTATCGACGTCCATATTCTTAAATTTAGAGAAAGCAGCAACACGGCAGGGCTCGTGTGTCCAGCTATCGTCATCGGCAAAGGAGCGAGATCAGGGATTCCGGAGTACTGAAACTATTAACAATTCAGCTCGTGGCCCATGTGTGCATGCATATGCCTTAACTAAGCCAAAAAGGGCATGCACTTTAATTATCATACGTGATCGTTGCCACACACGTCCATATATGCGTTCACAAATACTAGATCAGACTAGTGCTCCATCGTTGGATTGATGTCTCTTGGAACGTTTGATTGGAGACGTGGCCATGTGGGCCTAGGTAGTTTGCATACGTGGGGAACGTTACGTACGGAGAAAGGCGGTTGGTCGAGGAAGGAAGGAGGAGCCAAAACGGTCTCCAGACACCGACTCGTTTACTGCCAAGAAAAGAAAGAGGCAGGGCCACGGGAAAAGGAGGCCGAGTCAAGGACGACTAGACGAGCGAGGGAAAGAACATATATATATATATGGTCACGGGGACAAGGAGGCAAGTCGCGACCAAAAGACGAACTCATCCCACTCCATATATATATATATATATATCCCCACCCTATCGACCGACTCGATCGATCTGCTCTTCTCCCCGCAAGACGGTCGACGACGCCCAGAGAAAAACGCCGGCTCTGTTCGCCGTCTCTGCTCGCAGATGGCGTCTGGATCCATTTCTTCCGGCGGCTCCGTTCCACTTGGGTCCTTGTCTGGATCCACTTCTTCCAGCGACTCTAGCTCTCGGAGAGGGCTCATCTCGTGCTTGCACAGCCTCAACTGCCGCCACGAGTATGGGCCTCTTCCCCACGACGACGATTTGCGCCATGCCACGCGCAAGCTCATCGTCGGTCTCTACGACGAGGCGTTCCGCCGGCTCCGGCTGCCCTGCAAGGCCATGCCCGACCTTTACGGCCTCCTCAGCACAGACGGCCTCTGCCTCGGCCCCCTCGACCCCGTCTCCAACATCATCCTCAACACCCTCCCCTCCTCCCCACCACCCTCGTCGAAGTCGAGGCCAAGACGGAGTCCGATGAGGCGGAGTCCGACGATGAGAGCATGAGGTCCAAGAGAAAGAGACACAGACCTAGTTTCGACCCCTGGCACGAGGTTGCATGCAGGTCCGCCCAGAGTCTCATGGCTTTCCTTGTGGCATACTTCGGATGCATCAACGAGGCACAGGCCTTCCGCTACCTCTACAGGGCCGGCGCCAATCTCCTCCTCGCCGTCATGCTCGTCCAGCACGACCTCTACCATACCAAGGAGGAGGCACTGGACCCTGAATCCGACAGGACCAAGGCCGCCCTTGAGTGGGCGGCCACCAGCGCAGGCCACTGTTCGCCTGCCACCATTGCTCAGGTCATGGCAATCCGGCTCAAACAGGGCGACCTCGACCTCTTCAACAGGCATCTGTTTTCGGCCAATGACCCTCTCACGGCTGAGGATGCCCAGGAAATCCACCGTGGGTTGCACATGATGATGACCCCGATGTGTGTTGCCAACATTAGCAACACCAAAGATGGGCTGGTTGTCCATGCCCGTCACAACCTCGACGATGGCGCTATCTGGTCCGAGACAAAGCCCCTTGTCTCTTCTAGTGCAGCAGCTCACACCAGGATCACCTCCACCACCTTCCGCTGCGATGGGACCGCCATCTCGTCTCTGCAGTCCGGACTGCCTAGCAAGCTGCAAGATTGCCTGACGATAGCAAATTTCCAGAAACACTTTCTCATCGCCTCGTGAGGTGGCGACAACTGCGATTACCTGCGGTCTCTCAAGATGTACCTCTATGGCATGATTCACAACCTGTACGTCCAGGCCTTCAAGATGCTGCACGCACCCTCGGGCTCCATCATGCGCAGCATCCTCATGGCCGGCCATTGCTATGGCCCCTGTGACCCTCTCTCCAACATCATCATTAACTCAGTCTGGCATGAGACGTGTGGCTCCGTTCTCCCGGCTTCTGACTGCATGATGTTGAAAGAGTACAATGACATCCTGGACCCCCTATCTCTGCTCTGCCTAGTTGTCCGTTCCCTCGACGGGCTTGCAAACCTTGCTTTGTTGACATGTTATCATCTACAACAAAGAGGTCTGATAAGAACCCCTTCCACGAGGCGGCCATGGCTGCTAGATAGACGCTGCCCCTTCAGCTAGGTGAATTTCACCGGATGCTGCTGCTCGATCCCGAAGGCCGAAAACGCCTGGTCTCACATATAACCAATGCGCAAACTAGTGGTGGTGTGTTGCGCGTCGATGACATCAGATTTCTTATGTCGGCCTTGTGGTCCAAGTTCAAAGAAACATCCAGACCTCAAACTAGTGGCACCATGCAAGCTCCTGCTCCTGAACTTAGTGTAGAGGCCTTGAGGCGGGTATCAAGCGTGAGATCACAGTATGAGCATTGGAGGAGCTGGCTGCGTTCAAAGATTGAACAGGTGCTCAAGGATTATACGGACCATCATTTTTGGGTAGGCATTGGACTTCCTCTGTTTTCAATCATTAGCTGCTACTTACGTACGTATATTAGCTTTAACTTGATTTGACCAACAAACACTCTTGCTTCTTAATTTCTTGCTTGCTGTAGGGACCAAAGTATGAACTTGATTTTATAATTGGTATGGATCAAAGACAGGAAGGCTGCGCCCCCTTCACTGATACGTGCTACCTAGTGAACTTCATGGCAACTTGTGATGAGAATGTTCTGAGGACCCTATTTTACGCCGAGTTGTGGTACGCAACACGCAAGCCAAGGACAGCGGCATTC
Organism: Triticum urartu; assembly: GCF_003073215.2. Taxonomy (NCBI): domain Eukaryota; kingdom Viridiplantae; phylum Streptophyta; class Magnoliopsida; order Poales; family Poaceae; genus Triticum; species Triticum urartu. Next base: position 32,461,341 of record NC_053025.1, read on the forward strand.
TGCTGCCCTCTGCCCTATGCATATGCGGGTAAGTCATCTACTTCTCTGCCGCGGCACGGCTGATTAGCAAGTGATAGCATTTGATTAGTACTTTGAGTCACGGCGATCTGCTTCTCACGATGCTTGAATGCACTACTCATCATAAATCTGAATTGGCTTATTATCATCTTACTGATCCGGGTTTTATTTTGTTAATAGGACGTTGCTACTATTGACATGATTTCCGCAAGGAAGATTGTGTATCCAGATGACGCCAAGTACATCAGTGACGACGATATCACCCATAAGGGAACCCGCAGCGTGGATGACATGCTAGAGATGGACCTCGTGCACTTCAGTTCCGAGTTGGACGTGGAGCTCGCGCGGAATTTGAACATGTCGGATTCACAGGATGAGCCGAATGAGCCCAGTTCAGATTCATGGGCGCCGGATGAGAGCAGTCCAGATTCAGATTCAGAGGATGAGTCTGTGTCTCTGGATGAGTGAGTCTTCTCTCCTCCGTGGACACGGCTAGATAGGAGTGTGTGATGCTATCAGCTGTGAAGTGAGACCATATATGATGCTTCCTGCTGTGTGTGTTATGATGTCCTAATTAATTAGCGAGCATTCTGCCATCAGCAAGTGGATGACATTGCGCTGTGACATTCTGTACTTTAGCACGTTTGGTTTCCATAAACTAGCTAGCTGCTACTACTGTTATGCGTCGCTGCCTTAATTTGTTCACTGCTTGGCCTTGTTAAATGCGCTATTCTTCAGTCGTTGGATTCACATTTCCCCCTTCTGTTGACATATATCCTTGTTTGGCGTTGTGGTGCTGGGATTTTGTTGGGCTGGGGGCTTTTTAGAGTGGGTGGCCAGCTGCAACGCCGCGTCCACCGCCGGGATCAGGTGGCCGTGGTGCATCAGCGGGACGAACACGAAGTGCGGCGTCGTGGTGGCCTTGGCGGCAACGTCGTTAGAGCTTGCTCCCTGGCGTGGCACGCCATCCTTCTACTAGAGCGTGACATCCTACTCCTAGAGCGCGACGGTGAGGCAACGACGGTGTGCCCTCGTGCTAAAAGATGGCCGGGTCTGGGGTTGGGTTGCCACAGATGCAGATACCTGCAGGCGGCAGCCATACTATGATCCTAACCTTCCTGGCATGGTATGGCAAGTGTGTTCCCTCTACTGTTATATGGCCCTGAAATGTACTAAGACTGACCAGGTCTTGCCTTTGGATGATGGTATATGCTTGTCCACTGTCCAGGCCAGGCTATCAACGATGATGAGGAGTACCTCCATTTCAGTCAGATTCGTTGCTGCATCACTGTCCACCACTGTCTCGGTCTCAGATGTCCTACACACCAGAACAAGTTACAGAACTTATGAACAAGCTCAATAATCAATCAGTCAGTCAGTTCTAAAATACAAATAAATAAATAAATAAATAGAGAACACAAAGGCATGCAGATCCAACAATTCCATTGCATCAGAGAACCATACACATTATCTCCAGCCTTCCTTGGTGATGCAGTGCCTCGGACATCCCGAGGAGGTTCAGGTCCTAAATTGCACTTCTCCCTGTATCTCTGGCACACAAGAGCAAGCCAAGTGCGTTGAGACCCCGCACCGCAGAACGAAAACCCTCAAAGTATCTATGAAGAGCTGCAAGAGGGCAGGAGGTACCTGGAGGTGGCTTTTTATGTTCCAGATTGTGAGGCCTGTGACTCCCATAGCTTCCATTTTCTCCTTCACCGCAGTTGGCTTCACCTCTAAGGAGTTGCGACGGTTGAGTAGCACAGCATCAGTTTCATCGAGAAGTTTCAGATCCAAGTAACAGAGAATGAATTGCTTGACATCGTATGCTCAAAGTTCAAGAAACCAAACCATAGGGGCCTCCTTGATACTCTACAGCTTCCAGGAAGATCTTATGGAGATCATCGGTCCAGCGAAGTAAACTACTTGTCGGCTGCATTGCCCTGAGAAAGCAACAGACCGGTATGCTCGACATGTAAGAAGAGTCACTGTTATATGTCGGCTTGCCGTTGGACATCAGTCAGCAAATCAAGCTCACACCTGTCAAAGATCAAGGAAATCAGAAAGCTTGAGACACCTTTTAAAACCAAGGCAATGCAAACCAGCAAAACGACAATACAGCAGCTCGTGTAACTACAAGAGACAGAATCCATCAAAATTTGTTTATTTTTTAAACGTGCACATATGCCCATATAGATACAGAAAAATATTTTCAAATACAAATTGGAGATCAAGCAGGCAAATCAATACTCTGGCCATCCTACATTAGAAAAAAGAATGCACAAAAATACCAAAAAAGAAACTAAAATCATTAACATGCGCATACCGGTATGTGCGAGGAAGCAAAAGGAACTGGGAATGTATGTCATATCTTTTAGCGAGAAGAGAGAGTGATAGTCTCCTTCTCTATCAAGCCAGTCAACCCTTTATACAGTTCTTGTAAGAGACTAGAGATACTTCACTATCTTTGTGTAGCCAGCCATATTCTATCACACTAACATAACACGTCACAATTCACAGTTGGTTTGTATGGGTGGAATGATTTGCAGAGAAATAAAGCCTTCTGAATGGCAACAAAGCAACAAGAGTTGATGTTGCGATAGCACGAGCAGACTCTGCCAAATCCATGAATGGTGCACATCACATTAACTTATCAGGAATGTGACAGAGAAGTAAATAACCAGAATGATAATTTAGGTGCAGTAGTAAGTGTTGAGGTTGACTTATCAGGCAATCTGGATGTGTGAGATGTGATCAAAGTCCTACCCTATGCTGCCAAACACCAAGCAGCAAGGTAGCAGCATGAGTGCATGACCATGTCTTGTCATTGCAATGCCATCTGCATGCCTTTCAATGAAGAGGAAAAAAAAAGTTGTACAAACACAATAAATCTATCATAGGAGCTTAATTGCACGACAAACTTGTCCCAACAGATAAGTTAGGCAAGACTACACAAGTTATAGGAAGTAACAAGGAAAAATGGTTTTCAGCCTTAATGTGTAGGTGCATAGATGTATCATGGGCTCCTCTTGCATTGAAAATGCAACATGCAACTAGATCATAAGGTCCATAAATAATCCAGATGAACTGTAATTTGATGAGGTGTAATCAAATTACATGTATTGTATATATGAGGAGTACATTGCTGTGTTCTCAAGATGCCCTCAGTGATACATCCTATTTTTACAGGAAAAGAATGGACTTCTAAAATATGATAACAAGAATATCCCTAGGTTTCTTCTGGGTTGGAAGATGGCAGTAAGAAAACTAATCCTCGGCAACATACTTGTTCCTACGAGCACCAAAAGCAATTCTCTGCAAATAAAATCAGGAAGAATGATTATTACAGTAAATTTGACATTGGTTGGGGATGTCCAAGATTAATAAAAGACCCTCCCCAGGTTTCAGAGAGTTCTTACTGAAAATATTCTGGAGTAGGCTTTCAAGCCTGTGAGAAAGCGAATGTAAGTCGGCTTCATGGATTGCTTGGTAGGGATTTCTCTGATGTTTGGAACAAGGTAATCCGCAACCTGTTTTAATAGTCAACATTGATTATTATATTACCATATTACCAAACAGATAATATGATTAAAAAGTGTACATAATAACATTAAAGGCAGGTATGCTGAATCATTAACAGATATCCATCGCAAATGAACCTAGAGGCTACCGGTCATTCGCTGTACAAAGAAAACGTGCCTGTCATGGATAGACTGTAAGATTTTTAAGCAAAGTTATAAGCTTCGAAAGCTAACTTTGTCAGTTTATATTAGATCAACTATTTATTTTTTGTTCAGAACTTCAGATCGACACATTTGATAACACATGTCTGCCTTGCGACATCATATGAAGAACTTCAAGTTGCCATTTTTTTAACTTTGTTAAAGCAAGCACAAAAGGTTAACAGCCCTTCGACAATGACCAAATCACAAATTTTAGGAACGTATAAACAAGTCTGGAGACCACGTTCAAGCTAAGTGGTCGGACGGTTCTACACGCCAAATGGACACAGGCCTAAAGCAGCTAAAAATTATTACTACTGCTGCCAAACATAAGCTTTAGAGTTTAGAAGAAGATTCAACATTGTTCTGGAGGAAAAGGACCAATGGCCCTGTAAAAAAAGGAACAATGGCGTAGCTCTCACCACATCAGCAGTTTCAGCTAATATATTGATGAAAAACTTTGCCTGCCATCAGTAAAATTTACAATTTAGTAACCATGAATTATCTTATCAACAATGGCAAAAAGAAAAAGAATGTCAGAAAGAGATTGTGCTTATCCCTTACTTGCTTTGCGGTAGCACCAGACATAAGAAGATCAGTCGTAACCATGCCAGGCTGCACAAATTAGTTATGTACTTACTGTTAGTGTGTGACTATCCTTTTCAGAGTTATAAACAGAACTTAGAAACAAAAGGCGATCATTTACTTATACGGATATTCCATGGACCAATGCTTAGAACCTTACACAAACTAGTTAGTTAAACCACACCAACTTCTAGTTATCTTTATGCGAGAGAATAGTTAGGAACTCTAAAATATAAAAGATAACTAAAGAAAGGGTGGAGCTGTATGCCTATAAATTATGCACCACGACATTATTCACTTCATTCATCTGCAACTCGGCCTGCAATAAGAATCATGTTATCTTCTCCACACAGTTTCTAATAAAGCTGCAAAGCTGTGACCTGCACCAGTATACTGCCTTGATTTATTTTGCTTGTTTGCACTTTCTGTCTTCTCTTTTGGGTTCTCACAATTTTTGTGGGGTTTCATCTCTAGCCTACCCCAATGTGCTTGGGACAAAAGGCTCTGTTGTTTTTCTGGAAATAAATGTAAACTTAATAAAAATTTGTGCCACTGAGCCAAGTTCAAGCACATAGCAATAAATCGCCTATTATTTTCTCTATGGATGATTACAGCTTTACGATGTCCCAAATATGAGTTTGAGGGAGCAACTACTTGGAAATTTAACATGACTCTAAATATTGATAAAACAGTAGTTATCTCATTGTACTGTTGAATGTTTGTGCTTTGGGTCTATCGACAATTTCATGAGGTTACAATACAGCAAAGAGTTCGTTATTTCAAAATGCTTCATTGGAACTGCTCAAACAGAAACTAATCATTTCAGGTTAAATCGTCACACATGTTACCTTTACCTGTAGAGACTTTGTAAGGTGCACCACACTTCTCTTCGTTGCACCATAAGCTGCAAACCTGGTGATTATAATAATGATTACCTAGAATTCAAGACTAATACTCCCTCCGTAGACAAATATAAGAGCATTTACATCACTAGTTTAGTCATCTAAACGCTCTTATATTTCTTTACAGAGGGAGTAGTTACCAAAAGATGATTGAGTTTGTCTCCTTAGTATTTTGTTTTGTGCACAACTTTCATTTAATACAAATAACTGATACTGCCATATGGCCATGCAAATTCAGTATGTCAAGTACAATGCACACATGTGGAGAAGAACGAAAGGAGATACTTATATCAGCGTCAAAAGAACAGGACATATCAAACTATGTTCAATTCCACAGATTCAAACTATATGAGCAGTTAAACGAAATCATGTGACAGCACACTCAGCTGAGTATCCAGAATTACTACATATGAGAACAAATGGAAATGGTACCTTGGGGTTGGCCTTCCATCATCAATGTTAAATATGTGACCACCTCGAGGTTGGTTCCACATCATATTTATTGCCTAAGATAGCAAGACGATGAGTGTTGGAATTCTTCAGCAGTCACCATGCTATACGACAAATATCTAATATTGAGTGGAAAGCAATAACTCACGACAACATAGCATCAATCCAAGAGTGTTAGTGGTGATCACCTCACTGTTAAATCAAAGAAAAAAGTCAATGAACTATTGGCACTCGAAACTACGACTGAATGAAGGTGTGCATGTTCAAGCCTTGCCAATATAGAGATAGAGAATTACATTAGAGCCTCATCAGAGGTTTCCACCAATGGTTTGTAACTATATGCATTTGATCCGGCATTGTTGATCTGCATCAATAGAAATAACTCAGAAGAAATTCCAATTTCATTTTTATGACATAACAGAGCCCATCAATTTAATGCATGAACTTTAAACAGTTAAGGTAAGCTAACTATCAATTTCCAAGCACAACAATGTGGATTGCACAGCACAATTCATACATCAAACACCGAACTATCAAATATTTCAAATTAAGGGTAAGTATGCAGTGAGCATCAGTGTCATTTCATAGCGAGTGGTTGTCATAGTTGTACATAAAAAAGGAAGGAACAGGAATAAAAGTGCATGTGCAATGCAAGTGCTTGGTGAGGGAGGGGTGACTATGTACCCAAATATCAATATACTCCAGCTTGTCTCGCGCAAAATCCACAAGCGCCTTCTCTAACATCACAGACAGTCCCCTGTGATAGCACAAAAAGGCGACAACAGAGCATATGCAATCAAAAGTGTTGCGCTGTACTATTTTGACGATTTTTATGAATAAAACTTGAATGAAACTATAAGGACCAAGTAGCTCAGCAGTAGGTACCCACACATGTTGCTCTCCGAATTCCTTTTTCAGGTCATTGGCTACAGATTCTACCCTTTCAGCTGTAGAGGATAGAGTAGACTGCATGTCAAGGAAAGGCTAAGCTGGTATAAATCGGAACTTGCATGTGTCCATTTCATTCTTTCTGGAAGTGTATAATACTGAAACATCTAATTTGTTTGTCATTAAGAACAAATCATGAAAAGACTCTTTGAACAGATCAATGATCTAAAAGAGAGGTTCTGCGATAAGTATATATTATTACAATAAGTGCAGCAACTGTTAAACGTGGATCCATTTGACATGCGCCTTAAACATCAATTTGTTTTATGAAACGCCTAAAGAAAAGTCACAATTAAAAGCAGGTGTTTCTTTTTAACCTGATCTTGAGCATATTACAACATTATCACCAGCCTTGAGGAACTTCCTTGCCAGCGCGTATCCTATACCTGTTGAAGAACACTAGAACAGCATCCAAAGGTCACTAAGCAAGCAAGAGCTTACAGATGCTAATTGAAGCCAACCAATACAATTTCAACCAAGTGATGTATGCCTCTATCATCCTCTACAATCTACGCCACGATTGAATAGCAAATCAATCATTGTCCCCAGTTTCCAGCTCGACCCTCTATCCATTGATTGATTCGGCAAAAATCTTGTTCAGAGAAACAAAAATCGGTGAAACGAACAAAGGCAGCACCTTTGGTGGAACCGGTGATGAGGACATTGTAAGGAGGCGCCATGGGCTCCCTCCGCGGCGGTCCGCCGGCACCGCCGGGAAGAGCCTCCGCCCGGAACCACCCCACCGATCCCCAGGGCCGGCCCCTCGCCGCCAGCCGGCGCTGCCACGGGCGGCCGGGGAAGAAGGCTGCGTCGGAGGGTGGTGCGCGGGGCGGCGCCGGGCCCGCGCGGGCGGCGGCCCGGAGCGGGAGAGAGGCGGCGACGGTGGCCATCCGGGATTCCGGAGGAGACGGAGGAAGCGCCCGGACGAGCGAGCGGGCGGGCGACGCGTGTGCGCGCTGCGGTGCTCTGCTCGCCGAGATAACGAGCCGGGGAGAGAGTGGCGTGCCCGACGACGCGATGGCCCGCATGTCAGCGTCGGCGAGCGGTCCGTCGTCCCCAAACTCTCTGGTTCAGTTGTCGTCTTCCTCGTCTCCTTTTCATTCTCCGACGAACAAAGTTTTCAATTTTCTTTGATAAATCGGCCGATCACAACGCAGACGATGCTTATCAAAAAATCGGGTTAAAGTTGTGGAGTTTTAAGATAGACGAAACCATCATCACAGACCCTCGTTATCGATAAAAATGTCGCTTCTCACAGAAATAATAATCTGTATTAATGAAAACTCACGGCGTCAACTTTATGATTTTTTATACTTAATGGATGGTGATAAGTGGTATTATCTGCCTAATCATTCAACTACTGGTTGGTTAATATCGGTTTGAAGTAGTACCGCTAGTTGGCATGAAGGGCTATGTAAAACTTTTGCCCACGCAAAAATCTGAGTGTTTGACAAAAAACTACCAGAATTGAGGCTTCCGTCCCACAGAATTATCACTTTTTTTAAAAGTGGCTGATAACTACCAAAAAATTGGAAGCGCGTGACTAAAAACTACCAAGTTGACGAATTGACTGTTTTAGAGCGTTTAAACCCGTTTCTGACAGCAGTGGCCCACATGTCAGGTGGACGCCAGCGGTAACGGCTAACGGCGCTCCCTCGCAGCCGTTAGACCTGGCCGTCGCGGTCGCACCTGGTCGGACCGGGCCGCATCGGACCAGGTATAAGCTGGCCGACCGGGCTCGTCCCCACCTGCTCCCTCACTCTCCCCCGAGCTCACTCCCCACTTTGCTCTGCTCTGCTTCTTCTCGCTCTCCGGCGACGCCACGACCGACCATGCCGTCCTGGCCCAATAGTAACGAGACCTCGGACGATGATGATGAGTTCATGAGCGAGTTCAGCAGCATGCAGATCGAGTATTTCGTAAGTCAGCTAACTGTATCCTCTCCTCTCCTTCCTGTGTTCTAGGGTTAGGGTTAGGGTTTGAAGATAATCGAGATTTCTTCCATTTAAGTTCATATATGTGAGCTGTAGTTGATACATATATGTTTTTGCTGCTGCAGCAAACTCCTGACACTGTGATAGACCCAAGCTTCTGTGGGCTTGTGACTGAATCTGACAGAAGGTGCATCCTGCACAGGCAGAGGGCAGACAAGTTTGTGGCATTTGAAGGCACTGACACTGGCAGGAGATTCATCGGATGTGCTACTGAGGTAATGGACCAACTTGGTGTGGATTTGATTAGCTTGTTTCTCTGCTATGTAGTGGAAACAGAGTAGCGTTTAGTTGTTGTTTTTTTGAATTTTCCTTAAGTGTGAAAACTTATGTATGTCTCAATATTGTACTTGTAGCAGGGAGCACTGGAAACATATGGATGTGTTGTATTTTGAGTATAGAGCTAGCTAGTGTACCTATGTATAGCACATGTGTTTATGATTTGTTATTCTGAATTTGCTTGTTATCTGTGGTGTTCACTAGAAATATAATTTGATTTTCAGGATGGTGTGAACTATGGTGTTCTGGAGTGGGTAGATGCCCCATGGCCTATAATTTTGCAAAGGTGCTTAACCAAGCTCTGGGATATGTATCATGAGCAGAACCTTGGTAGAGCCCAGGATAATGAGGTTCATGGGACAGAGGTTGCAAAACTGCATAAGGAGCTTGATTCTCTGGCCAATCAGTATAGCCAGCTGGTGGATGATGTGTCCAAGTTATTTGATTATCAGGATGGAATCAAATCTCATGACATGGATTGCACAAGCCAGGCAATCAATGAACTGAAGGAGAAGAAGAGGCAACTTGAGGAGCAGGCAAAGATTGAGCTTCAAATGGAGAAGCTTAAGCTCAAAAAAGAATAGAGGTGCATCCTTCAGAGTCAAGCTGATATAATCCAAAACACTAGGAAGGCCATGAAGGAGATAGAGGTGGACAGAGACCACCTTAAAGAAGAGAAGAAGAAGCTGGAGAATGTCATTGCTGAGCTCCCGAAGGTTGGTCATGGGTGCAAGGAAAAGCTGGACAAGATCAAGGAAGTTGTGATGGAGGAGTGAAGTGGCAGCTCTGGATGGTAAGTATATATGAGGCCTATATATATAACTGGCCTTGCTATGTTATCTGATGCAAATATGCATCTTAGCTAGCTATAATACTATATATGAACTGCCTATGAACTGTCCTGGTTTCAGATCATTTTGGGGATTTGTTTTGTGGTGCCCATGGCACTGCATGTGATCTGTAATGCTTTAAGATATTAACTGCCTATGAACTCCAAGTTGTAATGCCAAGTATGGATAGTAAGTTAGCTTATGAACTATAGTCCATGATGATGTTAAATTTATATATTTGTTTTCATAATCTGTTGCATCCAGTACTGACCTATATATAGCACATAGATAGCACATAGAATTATCTGATCTTGGATACACCAGAGATAGCACATATTCTCTGTAACATAGATAACACATAGTCTCTCTAACATAGATAGCACATACATGCACATCAAGTTTAAGATAAACATAACTGACGATACTGAACTTGTGAACACTGACGAAACTGAATTAGCTAACACTAATTTCAGAGCAGGTTTCAGAGATAGGTTCACTTAGCCAACTTGAATAACATTGGATCTATTGCTCATCTTTAGGATTTGCTAAGCGTGCAGAGCGACGCATGATTTGCTTGATCTGCCTTGGATCTGTCTGCTTCTGCACTTCCTCCTCTTCATCATCTTCGTCGATGACGATGATGGGAGGGGGACGACGGCGAGCCTGCTCTGCAGGTGGCGCAACTATCTGCAAGTCGTCGTCGTCCTCTTCCTGCACTGCTACATCAGTTGCAGCTTGTGTCAGAGCAACATAGCGGTGGGCTTCCCATCGCTTACGCTGGCCATCATCGGAGGACTCTGCCTATCTCATTGCCCATAGTAGAGTGTCGATGGGCAGGATACCCTTACCTTTAGTTCCATAGCTCTGCTACATGCACTTCTTCTCTTGAGGCGTCGCCTTCTTCTGGACTAGGTCAGCAGCATCTACTAGTCCAACCGCGTTGTTGTATCTCGTAGCTATCTTCATGTAGTCCATGAATAGATCTTGGTCATCGCGCGTCGAACCAAATAGCATGGCAACCCAGCCCTTGCCAGTGGAGAATGGGTTGAGCCATGGGTCTGGTGTGGAGGAGGAACCAGCCATGGGTGAAGAGAGGATGTGGTTGTGAGAGAAGTGGCGAGTGAGGTGAAGTTGTGGAGATCCAGTGAGGCTGATGTTAAGTAGTTGAAGAAAGAGGAGATGTAGTAAAGAGAGGTGGAGTGATGCAGTAAAGAAGTTGAATTAGTGAGACTTGGTGGTAGTTGTGCTGTAGTTATTGCATGGTGAAACTTGTGCTGTTTAAAGTTGACAGAAACTTGTGCAGATTTAGAGGCAGTGCACAATAATTCAGATTCAGAGGTAGTTCAGAGCAGGTTTCATTCACATAGATCAACCATGCTAACTTAAAACATAGTACTTCGCAGGATCACATACAATTGATCTAAGTTGCTAAACTTAAAACAGGTAGATCATACACTGCAGTAGCATCATCTACATTGCAACATCCTAAGTACTAACGCGGCAGACGAAGACGCTCTGAACGACGAACAGGACCTTGGAGGCTCTGTTTTTTGGCCTTGTTTTTCTTGCTAGATGAGCATGCTTCCTCCTCCTGCACTGGTGGCCACTCCAGCTCCGGCAGCACTTGCTCTGGCTGCATCTCCATCATCCTCATGAGGGGCAGCACTGGCATTATGCGTTCAGCTAGGTGATCCACCGGACGCAGATTCAGGCGGTCTTGGTACATATACCAACGGGCTCGCTGAAAAGGGTCCGGCGAATCCCTAGCTTCACCCATTGCCCAGATGAGGTTTTCAATCAAGGGGCAATGGAGGTCAGGCAGGCGCTCCCTCTCCTCGTCTGTGGCGGCTGCCCTGACGGCGAGCGCTTGGTTCTGCAGCATGGTAGGGCTGCTGAACCAAGAACTCACCTCACGCGCATACTGCAGCTTCTTGGCATCACCGGCACATAGCTCCTGTAGGGCCCTATGCCAACCCTCTCCAAATGCCATCGCCGGCGTGAAGGTGGTTTTTTGGATGGGAAGTTGGATAGGCTAATGGTCGAGTAGAAAGAAAGAGAGGAGAAGTGGAGATTACACGTTTTGGGTGTTGGCTTTAAAGACATGGCTGGCCACTACTACTTGTGTGTGGATGCTTCTAGACTTACATTAACTACCATGAACCACCACGCACAAACAATTACAGAGCACAAATTAAGAAAATCCAGTTAACTTCGCATACATTCAGAGAAATTGATAAGAATTCATACAAGCTGACATTTATTCAAGAGAGAAATCCATAGCAAGCATTAGTGAGAATAGATTCACCACGCCGAATCAAGAATTCTACTCCACCTCGCCCTGGTGACTTGATATCGATGGAAGTTTGCCCTCTCTCTAGCCCACCAAATGATCAGCTCATCAGTGATGTTGGTTCCAGCTGGGAACACCTCGTTGAACTGCCTCACGTCGTTGGAGTTGCATTCTGCCATGATTCTAGCAGCCAGCCGTCGCCGTCGCTCATGTCGATGGGCCCTCCTTTCTTCTCTTGCAACCCTTCTTGCTGCCCTACCCAACTCCTCCTGGTCATTAACAACCTCTTCATGGCTGGGATCCATCTCTTTGGCTGGCGGCTGGGTTGTAGTGGTGCTGGTGGCTAGGTTTTGGGTAGGGGGGGGAGAGGGTTCGCCTTCTTATAGACAACACAGAAGGCTTCAGGAGTTTGATCCAATAACAAAGCCCAATCAAAGGCCCATTTTCACAGGCTCAGACAAATTCAGAAATAGCCAAACATGTTTCAGAGCACAGAACAGGTTCAAACAAATTCAGAAATAGCCAAACATGTTTCAGAGCACGGAACAGGTTCAGACAAATTCAGAAATAGCCAAACATGTTTCAGAGCACAGAACAGGTTCAGACAAATTCAGAAAGTGCCAAATAGGGTTCAGACCACATAATAGGTTCAAACAAATAAAGAAAGTACCAAACAGGTTTCAGACCACAGAATAGGTTCAGACAACTTGACCACAGAACAGGTTTCATCTCAGCTTACCTGTCACTTCAGTAGTTACCACTGCAATAGAAATAACCTTTTAATTTGGAGCTTGTCATTCTCTTCCTCTTGGTCCCAACTTGATTATCTGAAGTGCTTGCAGGTCTTGGAGCAGTAAATCCATGAGTCCTCCCTCTACCTTTAGGCCTACCTCTTTTAGCTCTTGGTGCAGGGCCTGGTGCAGATGCAGAAGGGCCTGGGCCAGATGCAGAAGGGGCTGGTGCAGATGCAGATGGAGTTGCAGCAGGTACTGTTGTGGTTCTTGCAGTTGCAAGAGGAACTGTTCTAGATGAACCAGCTATGTCTTCATAAACTGCCCTGTTTTTCTGCTTGTAACACATAACATTTCTTCTAAAAATTATTTTTGGATGAAAAAGTATGTCTAGAGGAACTGAAATTTTTATAAGAGGTTCAAAAAAATTACCTGATGTCCTGTCTTCCTCATTTCAAGCCTAGGCCTTAGAGTCTTGTTGCAATTTGTATACCTATGTCCCTCCAAACCACAATTTCCACAGGTGATAGTACCCATCCTACTAGTGTCTCTAGGAGCTGGAACCTCAAACTCGCCCTTCCTCCTTGCTGTCTGCTTTTTCCCTGCCTTTTCTTTGAACACAGGAGGCTGGATATCTGGAGTGTTTGTATCAGGCCAGCAATCTGGACCAGGGACAGGGAAAATTATTGCTTTGTATGCCTCCAGGTATAGTGGCTTCTTGAAGAATTCATTAACATAGTCTTCAGGATGGAGCTTTTGCTTTGTCAATGCAGATATGGCATGACTGCAAGGACAACCTGTCATGTCCCATCTCTTGCAGTCACATGTACATGTTTCCATGTCCACACAATATTGGTTTTCTTTGCTTGTTACTTGCCAAATTGTCTCACCAGCTCTGTCAGCCTGGCAGTGCTTGGCATACTTTTTGTTCTCTTCTAAAATCTCTGAGTAATTTGGTGTGATTGTCCACCTGCATGTCTGCAACTTCTCCCTAGTTTTCTGCCTCTTTATCATCTGCTTGGTTCTAATCCCTTCAAACATTGTCCTTATTGGTTTGGCTCTAACATCAAGTATCATCTTGTTGAAGACTTCACTAAGGTTGTTCACAACTAGATCTGTTTTGCAAGTATGATCCATAGCATACCTAGCCCAAGCAGAGACCTCTATATTTTTAAGCCATTTCCAAGCATTCTCAGATTGTGCTTTCAGAGCTGACATCCCTAATTCATGCCCATGCCTAGTGTAAGAGTAGCTAGCCTGGTCAACACACTGCTTTAGTTCTTTGCTTCTATACCCAGCTGCTTGAAAGTTTGCATATATGTGCCTAAGACAGAATTTTTGAGGTGAATCAGGGAACACCTCATTTATTGCCTTAAGTAACCCCTATACATTTAGAAAACAGGGTCACACATGAACACACTGAAATAATTCCATGAAGTACTATACTATAGCATCAATGATTTACTTGCTAACCTTTTGCCTGTCAGATATTATTGTGTATGTTCCAAATTTGTTACCACTACCAATGCAGCATCTCAGCTGAGTTAAAAACCAAGTCCAACTTTCTCCATCTTCCTTGTCAACCACATCAAAAGCTATGGGGTAGATGTTGTTGTTGCCATCCCTTCCTGTGGCAGCAAGAATTTGCTGTCCAGTGGTTAACTCGATGAAACACCCATCAAGCCCTGGATGCAGTAAAACATTAGCTACAGGACAAATATGACCCAAAATTCAGAACAGTAAATTCAACAACAATTACCTATAAATGGTCTGCAACCATTCAGAAACCCTTCCTTTGATGCTGCCAGATAATAGAACATGTACTTGAATCTAGGAGTGGGTGCAGGATTTTCTGGGTCAACAAATGTTGTTACAATACATCTGCTCCCAGGGTTTGTGTCAAGAACAGCTTGAAGATAATCCCTCAGTCTCAAGTATTGTTGCTTGTGGTCACCTTGCACCACATCAACAGCCTTCCTCCTTGCCCTATATGCCACACTTCTTGAAACATCAACTGAAAACTTAGTCTTAGTCTTTTTTATTAAAGCATCCACAGGAGCTCTAATGTCATCTCTCAATGCTGGTTGTACTGATTTGGACAACCACTTTGTAGTAACCTTTGTGTTCTCTGCACATGCTCCACAAGTGTGCAGCATATCACACTTCTTGATGCAGAAAGTTTGCTCATGAGCTATCTTAGAGGCACAGATATAAAAATCACATCCATGTGCTCTCTCTGAGCACCAAACAATAATCCTATCAGGGGCATTTATGTGATACTGGAAATTCCTCAAAGTCCTGATGTGAAAATCCCTAAGTGCATCTCTGAACACATAAACATTGGTGAAGCACAATCCCTTACAAAACTGTTCTTGTGGATCTGGAAGCTTTTCATTGAACCATACCCTTTCCTTCATCTTCTTCAACCTTCTCTTCCTACCACTTGGTAGTTTGAAAGCTCCTTCAATCTCATCTTCTTCATCACTAATTCCAGGATCACCAGGAAAACAAAATTCATCTGCTTCAGGAAACCAGTCTGGTTTTTCCTTCTTCTCAACCTCATGGTGTGATCTACTTGTTGGACCAGGATTTCTCACTTCCTTCAGCTTCTGGACCATTGATCTATTTTGTTTTGCAGCTTCTTCTTCAGAGGAGGAGCCTGTATGTAATTCCACATTGTTGCCATCTTCATCAGAAAGAAATTCAGACACATCAGTGTCACCTTCAAAATGGTTAAGGTCAGCTTCTCTCTGAAGATTGTTCTTCTTAAGCTCATCCTTTCTGTCTTTGGTTGCATCCACCAGCTTCGTGCAACTTTGTTGTGTGTTTACAATGTTTAGCAAAATAACTATCTCTATTTTCATCTGCATTAGAAGGTTCATCTGCTCTGACAACTCGTATGTTCACAATCTTTTCCTTATCTAATTGGATCAACATCTGCCGCACATCATCTTCACAACCAACATGCTCTAGACCTTCTATTCCTTTCTCCTCATCAACAACATAGTACATATAATCATCAGCTCCACAGCCCTCAGACGCAATAAGAGAAACCAGAGTAATATATGATAAGTCGGACTGGTAAATTCTTCTAACCACAGATTCTCTGGCTAGAAAATGAAACCAAATTTCCCACTTTGGGTCATCAATACTGCAACATAGATTAAGATAGTTATAATTAAATGGCCTGGACAATATTAAGATTTCTCACAGTTAACTGTTTTTCAGTTCTCTGACAGCTTGAATTCACTGAAAACACAACGCAATGTTAAGGTTGCTAACAGATTTCAATTTATGCACAAACAGGGTTGTAATCTGAATCTAAGTGTGCAACTAGCCTATATATCATGCTTCTAAAATTATCCTAAAATTACATAAACATTATGAGAAATCAGATGCCATACCTCGCTCCGCCAGCAGGACGAGGAACCTTGCGCCGGCCTCGACCTACGCTTCTTCTCGTCGACGGTACTACAACCGAAGGCGGCCTCACCGACATCTGGGACGGCTGAGATTGCGGTTGGGAAGGCTGTGGAACCACGAAGCTTGTGCTGCCTAGCCAGTTATCAACCTCCGAGAAGCCGGCAACATCGCCTCCCACCACGTTGGGGGGGGGGGGGGATGCCTCCAAGCGATTCGGCGCCGGAGTTTGCATCCACCGCCGCCATGAACGCCGCCGGCTAGGGTTAGGAGAAGAGCTCGGGGGAGAGTGAGGGAGCGTGGGGACGAGCGGCCCGGTCGGCCAGCTTAGTCCTGGTCCGACCAAGTGCGACCGCGACGGCCGGGTCTAACGGCTGTGAGGGAGCGCCGTTAGCCGTTACCGCTGGCGTCCACCTGACATGTGGGCCACTGCTGTCAGAAACGGGTTTAAACGCTCTAAAACGGTCAATTCGTCAACTTGGTAGTTTTTAGTCACGCGCTTCCAATTTTTTGGTAGTTATCAGCCACTTTTAAAAAAGTGGTAGTTTTGTGGGACGGAAGCCTCAATTCTGGTAGTTTTTTGTCAAACACTCCAAAAATCTAGTATAGAAAAAAGCCTAAATTCTAATAAGTACAGCTGCACTTTTTGACAGCCGCGAGCGCACACCCACGACAGCCACGCGATTGAGATGTTAAAATTACATAAAAATGTCATTCCTACCGCTAAAAATAAAAGACACAGAAGTCATTCCTTCATGAAACGAGTCTCGTAAAACCTTTTACTCGTATATGAGTGCAACACTAGATTATATTTAATTTTAGGGAGAAATATATTTTTCGTCCCTTAACTCTTTCAAAAGTATAGAAATTGTTTTTCAACTTCAAAACCAGTAAAACTTAGTCCCACAATTTCTCAAATCAGATAATTTCAGTCTCTCAACTTTTCAAACCAGATAACTTCAGTCCCTCGTACTGTTTACGATGGTTTTCGTCTGATGTGGACACGATTTTGACTAAAAACTTGACACGTTGTTCAGGTTTGACTGCCATGTCACTGTCCACTTCAGCGCCACGTTGTTCGGGTTTGACTGCCATGTCAATGACCGTGACCAAGCCGCCGTCTGTAGACTGTGGCGTCGCGTGTCGAGCACCACCAACACAGCTCAACCGCAACTCCCTGCACCAAAGACACGAACAACATATTTTTATGGGCACTAGATGACCCGTTGCGCCAATGGCGCAAAGGCCGAGTGTAAGCTAATTATTGTAAGAGCATGCATTAACATATTGTTATTCGAAAAGAATAGCTCATTCTATACGCAGTAAGTACATAAGATTGGAAATGATTCAATAAGTCATGTAGAAAAGGACTCTTTTGATCTGTTTAGATTGGATAGACAATCATGTAAAGGCCTTTGGATGTGCACTTAAAGGTGAAAGCATATATTTCTTCCATCAAGGTTGTTTCAAAAGCATACCACATAGCAGTATAAGTAGCAAATAACCGATAGCTAAATGCACAGGATGGTCTTAGGGGATTACATAAGATCCAAAAGGATGATAAACACGGAAGTCTTGGTAGGCATCTATACTAATACTAAGTTATATAACAAGGGGCTCTTGCAACTTGCTTATATTGAGTAGACGATCAGGCACGGTCCCTTGGAAGTGCATTTGAAGGCGAAAGCGTATACTTGCCCTTCGTTCATGTGTGCCTGACGGAAGAATTCGCTCCAGCCTTCAGTGATGGTTGCCCTTTTGTCAACACCCTTGATAAAGCGGGCCGTAAGAGCGGCAGTTCCGTCTCCAGTAGTGATTGGCAGTTCACCATGGTCAGCATCCATGTGTGGAAAATGGAACCCCTAGAAAAAGGAACGCTAAAGTACTGGAAATAATAGTAAAGGTTAGTCAGTACTCCCTCCGTCCCATAATATAAGACGTTTTTTGATACTACACTAATGCCAAAAAACGTCTTACATTATGGGACAGAGGGAGTATATCATTTTATACCATGCTATTATATGAAACCGGACAGAGTAATTGCAAAGGACTACCATTCTTTTGCCTTGTGTTGCAAATGTTTCTGTCATGTGGCACACATAGTAGTTATCAGGCGTGGTGGTGCTGCGGATGATCTTTCGTAGTGTACGGACATTATGGTTGTAGAGCTTAACTGTGTTGGGCCACACAATGTGGTGACTAAACTCATCTAAGTAGTGGATGCAGGGCTCACCTATGTTAAGTTGTACAAAGTTATATCTTTTAGCGGTTGTTGCGAGAGTTGATGAAATGAGAAGAGTAATGTAGCTCTTATCACCGAGAATGTACTTTCTAGGCTTTACATGGATTTTCTTGCCTTTGAACTTTTGGATTGAGTTTGCTTTCCGTGGGCGATGAATTTACTCGTATGGCTTATTGTGCTTCTGACACAGTGGTTCGTTTGTGTTGAATAGATAAGGAGATCATGGTAAGAGTTTGCAATAGCAAATAGAGGACAACATAAACAAACAGAGGGGCTAATTAGCTTGTGTGTACTCGTGAAAGGTAGAAAAGACTATCTATTGTATATGGTCAGTGGGAGGCAGTAAGCAGTGCTTGTACATGTAACAGCAAATAAATCAGAGCATTAATGAATAGCAAATAGAACACCTACTGGACCCTGAAAGAAGTTTGTTTTATTACATACTTGATCAACTTGCATGCATAAGTGATAAAAAAAAGACTGATCAAATAGCATGCATTAGTGCGGAAGAAGAAGAAACATTCCTTGCGATGTACAATCAATCATAAGTATGTTTTTCAGAATTATCATGGGTAATTGGTCACCGCTGGTATCACTGGTTGTGTCTACCTCCTCTTGTTTAACAACTGTCATCTGGAAAGAAGTAGTAGAATAATTAAGCTGATTTATCTGACTGTGGTTTTAGCTTGGATGACTAACAGTGATGCATGTGTCTTAATACGGTGAGACTTCATCCATTGGTGGTAAAAGATGCTCATTATATTTTATAAATAATCCTAATCCTCAAAAATCTTATTTCTTCACGTGTGAGGTGAAGTATATCGCTCAATGCCAAAGCCACCGGCCTTGTCGTCATTGGCGGTGGGTGAAATCGATGGCATCCGATCGAACCCAGTAAGCGGCGGATCTCTCTGGCCTCATCTTCAAGGTCTGTGAAGAGCACAACGCACTCGGCATTGCGGATGAAGATCTCATGGTGCTTGACCATGCGAGTGCTCTTCATGGACTCAAAGATTGCCCAATTCTCGAAGACGATATTCAGTGAGACAAAAAACTGTATGGGAATAATCAGGATGGGATAGTGCTTTTAAGCACTATATCTAGAACCAGAGCCATGGCAAAAATTATGGTGATTTCATATGTAAATAAACCTGAAAAAATAGCAAGATGACTCAGACCGAAAAACAAATCTCTTGACAGTGCTCTTTGGCAAGTGCTGCAGAAATGGATAAAACTCAGTCACAGTCTCTATACCAACGTTTCCTGTAGGCTGGGTGTAGTATAAAGATTTTGGGAGCTATAGTGTCTTTCAGCATAGCATCTAAAATAATCCTTGGTGGAATGTGTACAGGATCCATTAGGAAATCCTAAGATGATCTTGTAAGTGTTAGATTATCGCTCATAAAAAAAGCTATATAAGGTTAACCTGTACATCCCCGCAAAAAAAAAGGTTAACCTGTACATGCTATTTATCTCTTATAATATCTATCTTTGCAAAGGAAAAAAATGTAGAATAAAACCAAATATCATCTATGGAATAAAAACTTAGTACCGTTATCTAAAATAGTACATCATAAATCATCTATCCTATCATCAGTATGCAGTATGCAATATATCATTTGTCATAGCTGGAAAGAGACCATGCATCATAACCAATATGGAGAAAGCAAGGAAGGGAATGGGCACACCAGGGACCAACGACGTTTATGTGATGAGGTATTTACCAGAATGGAGATGGTCCGGGACCTAGAAAGAAAAAAATAGAAGCAAAATATGTGTAGCTTAGCTGAATGGGGGAGATGATTCCAAACTTGCAGATTCAGAATTAATGGGAATGCTTCCCCGTCGGCGGCGGCCACATGACCACAGCCTAGGTGTCATGGTCATCTTGAGATCGAGCGATGACCGATCGTTCCTCCCACATCAGTGACCACAGCAACGCAGGGGATAGTGCCATCTCGCGATCAAGCATAATGATGGCCACAACCCTAGGTCAAACACCGCTACCTTGGCAAGTCCGCTGACCACAAGGTACCTTTGTTGCAAAAAATAACCATACGACATGGCACAGGATATTGCGCAGACATGGCAGCCAATCACAAGGTCGTGAAGGATGACTATAATGTATTAACACTGCAGCAGTTAAGTTTCTATGAGTGGAACAATGAAAAATTATTATATAAGCCTACTTTTTTTTAGGGAATTATATAAGCCTACTTAATCTAGTCATGATCTATAACCAAAAGTAGTTATCTTATCAAAACAGGGAGGCACACTCTCACATATCAGTTCTTAGTAATTATAGAATGCCCATTATATATTAACTGAAGTAAAACCAAGCATGTATGTACAATGAATTTCAGGAATAAAAACTTTTTGGGAAATTATAGTAGATCCTAAACAAAAATAAAATACAAAATAGAAAGGTACTTTGACATGGCCTTCCATCAGTGTATTCATTTGTCTTCTATTGATCACCCACACCTGAAATGAAAATAAAAGGATGGCTTCTCATTTTGGTCTAAAAAATTAGATCAACAAATGATAAATGAAAATTAATGTTAATAATTATGTAACTGCAATAAATATGGCATCAGGACCAAAAGATGCTCAAATAACATCAATGCCTAAACTGTAGTAGCATGCAGATATAACATCCTTTTTGTCTCATAAACCAAAGGAAGTTCAGAATATACCATCTTAAATTGGTGTGAGCGCCTTGGCTTGCATCATCTCCTAGTTGACCTGAGCTACAAATGCAATACAGGTCAATACTCTGATTTCATTGACCCTATTTTGCACAGGTCAATACAGAAGGAACCAAATCAGTCAATAGAGATACTCTGAAGAAATGCTTACCATATTTTTACAGAGATGCAGAGGGAGAGGGAGCGGGAGAGGGTCTGAGTCTGATGGTGCAGAAGAAGCCGGAGAGGAAGACGACCATGCGGTCTGCGCCTGCCGAGAAGAGGCGATTGTTTCCGTTCATGGCGCCGCCGAAGTGGTTATCGGGGGCAGACAGGATGGGAATCTCCGCGTCCGCGGCGTGGGGGTGCTGCGGCGGCCACCTCGTCCTCTCCACGAAAGCTTCATGTCCTCGTCCATCTCTCAAGTGTGGTGGTGCCCATGCCTCTCCTGCTGAGAGTTGAGGAGCGGCGAAAGCCTGGGTTAGGAGCAGCTATGGCAAGAGCACAACGGGGCAAGATAAACGGGGAAGGAGAAGGTCGATGTACCTCTGCAAGGAGCGAAGGAGAGGGGCTTGAGTAGCAGGCTGCACCCTTCCTGACGAAGAAAGAACGCCGGTCGACCGACGGCGCTCCTCGCACACGCATCTGCACCTGCCGCTCCTGGGTCGAGCCGGCAGGTTCAGCAGGAAAAATGGTTGAAGGATGCAATAAATGGCATCTCAAATTTTGTAGCCCAAGAACAAACATACATTTAGATAAGAAGAATTGAACACATACCTCAAAGGGAAGCATGACGAACATTGATGTTATCATGGGAAATATGCAAAGAGCATCAAGGGTCGTTAGATCTGTAAGCCATGGAGCTCCAGCCCCTTTTAAAAATGGAACTTTCTCAACCACGTTTGATATCTAGAAGCATGACAGAAAATTGAAATGCCTGCCTGAAATTATCAGTCGAATGCTTTAGACTTGAAAGAGAAGGAAATCACAGTTCAAAACCTCTGCACGAAAATAACCCTTGCATACACCAGTACAACAATGAAATACCAACATGTGCTCAGTTCCAGGAGCCAACCAACAAGTTAACCCAAAGCTGAAGCGATTAGCATCTTGTAGAACGATGGGCAAATATATACTAAGATATATACACGATGGTTGCTTTCTTGATACTTTCTTTTTCTGAGTTTACCTCTTGAATAATGACAGGATATGATTTACTATTTGAAGTGAATAGGTTTTTCAGCAGTAGGCAAATAAAACTAATTTCTTACATAGATCAACAGAAGTAAAAGAAAATTATAATGAAAAGCTACAACAACAATAACCTCATATCTGAAGTGTCATTCTTGTCCATTGGTAAATGTAGAATACATAGAAGGATGGGCATGAGGAGAAGGAGAGTGGAAGGAAAGGTACCAGGCCGATCTCTTTCCGATGAGGTTCAGCTGTGACCTGGAGGAGAGGCAGGAGGAGAGGCAAGAGGAGAGGCGGGGGAGAGAAGCCTCTGTCGTTCGTAAGACCATGGCCACACTGATCGGCCGCTCGTCATCGCCATTCTGGATGCATCTTGATCACCTATCTGTGTTCCTGATAAGGATTATGAATTCTCTGTTGATCCTGATATAATTACTTTGGTTGAATCTGATCCTTTTTATGGCTATGAATCTGAAACTGTTGTGGCACATCTTACTAAGTTAAATAATATAGCTGCCCTGTTTACTAATGATGAGAGATCGCGCTACTTTTATATACTTAAAATATTTCCGTTCTCATTAAAGGGT
The DNA here is from genome assembly GCF_003073215.2 of Triticum urartu. Taxonomy (NCBI): domain Eukaryota; kingdom Viridiplantae; phylum Streptophyta; class Magnoliopsida; order Poales; family Poaceae; genus Triticum; species Triticum urartu. The sequence goes on from NC_053025.1 coordinate 32,484,214, forward strand.
GATGCTAAGATTTGGTTTAATTCTCTTGATCCTGGTTGTGTGCGTAGTCCCCAGGATATGATTTATTACTTCTCTGCTAAATATTTCCCTGCTCATAAAAAACAAGCTGCTTTGAGGGAAATATACAACTTTGTGCAAATTAAAGAAGAGAGTCTCCCACAAGCTTGGGGGAGGCTTCTCAAGCTACTTAATGCTTTGCCTGATCATCCTCTTAAGAAACCTGATATACTTGATATCTTTTATAATGGACTAACTGATGCTTCCAGAGATTACCTGGATAGTTGTGTTGGTTCTCTTTTCAGGGAAAGAACACCGAATGAAGCTGAAATTCTATTGAATAATATGTTGATAAATGAAAATAATTGGGCACCTCCTGAGCCAGCCCCCGAGCCAGCTCCTGCTCCAATTAATGAGCCTATTCTTAAACCAACTCCGAAGAAGAGAGGTGTTCTATTTCTCAGTCCCGAAGATATGCAAGAGGCAAAGAAATCTATGAAAGAAAAAGGTATTAAAGGTGAAGATGTTAAGAATTTACCTCCTATTGAAAAAATACATGATCTTAATCTACCGCCTGTTGAAGAAGTATATGATCTTAATCCTTTATTTACTGAAGAACCTCCTGATCCCGATATCCCGACATAGGTAGTAAAGGTAAATTCTCTCTATAGATATGATAAAGCTGAAGTCCCTCCTACTAAAATTACTAGTCAGTGCTTGGATGAGTTTGATAACTTTATGTTTAAGCAAGACGACTTCAATGCTTATTTTGGTAGACAATTAAAAGAAAATGCTTATATGATTAGACGCTTGGGTGATTGTATGGCTAATATTAGAGGTGAACTTAAACTTGTTAGCAAACATGCCTCTATGGTTACCACTCAAGTAGAACAAGTACTTAAAGCTCAAAAAGAAGTGCTCGATGAAATGAATAGTAAGAAAAATGATTATGCTGTTAGAGTGGCTACTAGAACTGGTAGAATGACTCAGGAACCTTTGTATCCTGAAGGCCACCCTAAGAGAATCGAGGAAGATTCTCAAAGAAATAATATAGACGCACCTAGTTCTTTCAAAAAGAAGAAAAAGAAAAATGATAGAACTGTGCAAACTTCTGGTGAACCTATTGCTGAACCACCTGATAATCCAAATGATATATCTATGTCTGATGCTGAAACACAATCTGGTAATGAACATGAACCTAGTGAAAATATTAATGATGATGTTCATGATGCTGCTTAACCTAGTAATAATAATGATGTAGAAGTTGAACCTGCTGTTGATCTTGATAACCCACTATCAAAGAATCAATGTTATGATAAAAGAGACTTTGTTGCTAGGAAACATGGTAAAGAAAGAGAACCATGGGTTCAGAAACCCATGCCTTTTCCTCCCAAACCATCCAAGAAAAAAGATGATGAGGATTTTGAGCGCTTTGCTGAAATGATTAGACCTATCTTTTTACGTATGCGATTGACTGATGTGCTCAAAACAAATCATTATGCTAAATACACGAAGGATATCATTACTAATAAAAGAAAGATACCGGAAGCTGAGATTTCCACCATGCTTGCTAATTATACTTTTAAGGGTGGAATACCAAAGAAACTTGGAGATCCCGGAGTACCCACTATACCTTGCTTCATTAAAAGAAATTATATTAAAACTGCTTTATGTGATCTTGGAGCCGGTGTTAGTGTTATGCCTCTCTCTTTATATCGTAGACTTGATTTGAATAAGTTGGCACCTACTGAAATATCTTTGCAAATGGCTGATAAATTAACTGCTATACCTGTCGGTATTTGTGAGGATGTGCCTGTTGTGGTTACAAACGTTACTATTTTAATGGCTTTGTCATTCTTGATATTCCCGAGGATGATAGTATGTCTATTATTCTTGGAAGACCTTTTCTTAATACTGTAGGGGCTGTTATTGATTGCAACAAAGGCAATGTCACTTTTCATGTTAATGGCAATGAGCATACGGTACACTTTCCGAGGAAACAACCTCAAGTTCATAGTATCAACTCCATCAGAAAAATTCCATCGATTATAATTGGAGGTTTTGAATTTTCCCTTCCGACCGTCAAAAAGAAATATGATATACTTATTATTGGGGATGTGCATATCCCCGTTGAGGTAACTTAGTGTTATTCGAAATTTCTCCGGTTTCATGATTATCGGAATGAGTTTGTTAACAAGACTTGATCAACCTTGTTAGTGGATTCTTTTTGATGAGCATGAGATGGATGAAACTAGAAGCACAAACTTCTGTACCCCTTTTATATTTTCTGTTATTTAGTAGAAATAAAGTAAAAATAGTATTTTTCTGTCTGTTTCCTGACTTATCCGTGCAATATAAAAATATCCCGAAAATAAAAGTCCTCAGAATGCCATGCCAATTTAATATGATTTTTTCGGGAATATTTGAGGATTTACTGTGCAAAAATTACCGCAGGAGGAGCTGCCACCTGGCCATGAGGGTGGTGGGCGCGCCCCCTGCCTCATGGGCCCACGGTGGCCCTCCTTCACTTTTCCCAGCACCCATCTTCTTCCTCTGCCTCACACAAACCCGAAAAACCAACTCAAGCACGAGTTCCAGCCACTTTTGCTGTGATTTTCGATCTCCTTGCTCAAAGCACCTCTCGCAAAACTGCTTGGGGAGATTGTTTCTTGGTATGTGACTCCTCCATTGGTCCAATTAGTTTTTGTTCTAGTGCTTTATTCATTGCAAATTTGTGCTGCATAGGTGACCATGTTCTTGAGCTTGCATGTCAAATTTATATGGTTCCAAGTAGTTCTAATGCTTGATATAGGCTCTAGGCACTTGTAGGAGCAGTTGCTATCAGTTTTATTGAAGTTGGTTCACTTTTGTTTAAGTTACTAAAAATTTCAGATTATTTCAGAAATAATGAGGAGACTTTTGAGGGGCTCATCTAGCCGAAGCTCAAAGGATAAACAAAATGAAGAAGCTCAGAGGCCCAAATATAATTTGCCTCGTACCACGGAAATCCGGCCGTGTGAATGGCCTTCTGATAATTTCTATTCATTGATTGACAATGCTGGCCTCACCGACTTCGTCCGCGACCAACGTCCACAGTATCTCTTACTCACAAATACTTTTGTGCAAAACTTCTACTTTTACCCTAAGGAATCACCTCCTCAAGTAGAGTTTCATTTATATGACGTTGTGAAGAAAATGCCATTGTCTGAATTTTGCGCAGTCTGCAACATACCCCAGAGGGTACCTTAGAGGAACCACCCCGTAAGGAGTTGGAACCATTTATTAAACTTATCTCTGTGGGAGAAACCAGGAAGGTTTCAGTTGCGAGGATCACCAGCATACATTTTCATGTGTTACGCTACTTTGCTTTATTTGCTAGTCGATGCCTGATTGGTCGTGGGAACTGTGGGAACTTTAGCGTTCCTGATGTTATTGTTCTGTTCCATGGTTTATACCGCGACAACACTGTTAGTATGTGCGGAATTATTGCTAGACTGTTAAGTCTTAACCGTACTAAGGGTCCCATCTTTGGAGGCATTTATGCTTCATGTCTCGCTGCATACTTTAACATAGCTATTAGGCATGACGAGAAAGAAGAAAAATTGCTACCTAGTGCTTATCTAGATTATAAGAGTATGTTAGCACATGATTTTCTTATTAAGGACAGGAATGGAGAGCTGAAATATAAGTTATACTTTGATAAACATTATCCTGAAACTATTACGTTGCCTGCTCCTTCTTTGTTTAATTTTGTAGGACTCTATCTCGTTACGTGGGTTGCCGTCCAAGCTTACAAAAAACCTGCACCAGCCCCAGAACCGGAACCACAAGATGAGCCTCCACGACAATCTGTTTATTCTTGGGATCCAGAGACGACTGTCAGCCAGTGGCAGTCAGAGTCCTCTTCTTCATCACAGTATGATCCCAGTTATTCTTCGTCGCAGTACGACCCCAGCTACACCTACGGGTATCCGCCAGGCTATCCCTGGCAATAGACCAACTTAGGCCAAAAGCCTAAGCTTGGGGGAGTACGTATTTCTCACCGACATTACATTTATGTTCACACACACTCATTGCTAGATGTCGGTGCTCATACTCTTTCACTGTAATATCCATGCTAGTTTATTTTCTTTTTCCTGCTTTCTTCTTGTGTGTTTGTTAAACCTTAAGAAAAACCAAAAAATTTAGTAGTAGTTTACTTTTCTGTTGTAGTAGTAGTAATTAAAAAGAAAACCCAAAAATATTTCCCGTTCTTCTTTTGCTTGTTGGGAGCTTTCCCGTGTAAATAGTTTTTTTTCTTTTTTTTCTTTGGGGGTCAGTAGGAGAAGACCATGATTAAATTGTTGAAGTGGCTCTTATATGCTTTATTGTTAAATTAACCCAGAGCCCACATTGCCTTGTCTTCTCTTGTTTATTGAATGCTCGCAGATTCCAGCTTAGTCCAATGCACATGCACTCTTATTATTATTCACACCATTCGGTCGTGCAAGCGAAAGGAAATTATGATGATATATGATGGACTGACTGAGATGAGAAAAGCTGGTATGAACTCGACCTCTTTTGTTTTTGTAAATATGATGAGCCCGTCGTTCTTGATTCAACTTATTATGAGTAAACTGTTTGCAATGACAATTAGAGATCCTAGTTGCTTGTGCCATGCTTGATTAGCTATGAGTTATAATGGTTTACCTTGTGTGCCAACATGCTATTGAGATAATTATGATGTGGTATGATGGGGTGGTATCCTCCTTTGAATGATTTAAGTGACTTGACTTGGCACATGTTCACGCATGTAGTTGAAACAAATCAACATAGCCTTCATGATATTTATGTTCATGGTGGATTATATCCTACTCATGCTTGCATCCAATGTTTATTAATTTTAATGCATGTACATGGTTGTTGTCGCTCTCTAGTTGGTCGCTTCCCAGTCTTTTGCTAGCCTTCACCTGTACTAAGCGGGAATACTGCTTGTGCATCCAATCCCTTAAACCCCAAAGTTATTCCAGATGAGTCCACTATACCTTCCTATATGTGGTATCTACCTGCCGTTCCAAGTAAATTTGTATGTGCCAAACTCTAAACCTTCAAATAAACATTCTGTTTTGTATGCTCGAATAGCTCATGTATCAACCAAGGTTGTCCTTATCTTCCGTGTTAGGCGGGTTATTCTCAAGAGGAGTGGACTCCGCTCCTCACTCACGAGAAAATGGCTGGTCACCGGGATGCCTAGTCCCATGCTTTATGCAAACTAAATCAAAATTAATTGCAAACAAAACTCCCCCTGGGACCTGATGTATGTTGGAGACACTCGTTGTTTCGAGCAAGTCATGGATTGATGCTTGTTGGTGGAGGGGGAGTATAAACTTTACCATTCTGTTTGGGAACCGCCTATAATGTGTTTAGCATGGAAGATATCACCATCTCTTAGTTGCTATGTTGACAATGAAAGTATACCTCTCAAAATATAATTTATCTCTATTTCAAAACCGAGCTCTGGCACCTCTACAAATCCCTGCTTCCCTCTGCGAAGGGCCTATCCATTTACTTTTATGTTGAGTCATCACCCTCTTATTAAAAAGCACTAGCTGGAGAGCACAGCTGTCATTTGCATTCATCATTGTTAATTTATATTGGGTATGACTATGATTGGATCTCTTTTACCATGAATTACAATGTCTAGTCAGTCCTTGATCTTTAAAGGTGCTCTGCATTTATGTTTGCGGTCTCAGAAAGGGCTAGCGAGATACCATCTTGTTATATCATATTATGATTGTTTTGAGGAAGTGTTGTCATCCGAGATTTATTATTATGGCTTGCTAGTTGATTATGCTATTGAAATGAGTAATTATGAGACCTGAGAATTATTGCAAATGTGGTTAGTTATGATCTATGCTGAAAATTTGAATGCTGGCTTGACATAGTTACAAAAACAAGAGCAAACAGAGTTTGTAAAAGTTTTTCTTTCTTTCTTCCAGTTTGTCAACTGAATTGCTTGAGGACAAGCAAGGGTTTAAGCTTGGGGGAGTTGATACGTCTCCGTCGTATCTACTTTTCCAAACACTTTTGCCCTTGTTTTGGACTCTAACTTGTATGATTTGAATGGAACTAACCCGGACTGACGCTGTATTCATCAGAATTGCCATGATGTTGTTTTATGTGCAGAAAACAAATATTCTCGGAATGACCTGAAACTCCACGGAACATCTTAGAAAGAAACAATAAAAAATCCTCGCCAAAGATGAAGACCAGGGGGGCCACACCCTGTCCACGAGGGTGGGGGGCGCCCCCCCTCTAGGGCGCGCCCCCTACCTCATGGGCCCCCTGGATGCCCTCCGATGCCAACTCCAACTCTATATATCTGCTTGCGGAGAGAGAAAAGTAAGAGAGAAGAAATCATCGCGTTTTGCGATACGGAGCCGCCGCCAAGCCCTAAAACCTCTCGGGAGGGCTGATCTGGAGTCCGTTCGGGGCTCCGAAGAGGGGGATTCGTCGCCGTCATCATCATCAACCATCCTCCATCACCAATTTCATGATGCTCACCGCCGTGCGTGAGTAATTCCATCGTAGGCTTGCTGGACGGTGATGGGTTGGATGAGATTTATCATGTAATCGAGTTAGTTTTGTTAGGGTTTGATCCCTAGTATCCATTATGTTCTGAGATTGATGTTGCTATGACTTTGCTATGCTTAATGCTTGTCACTAGGGCCCGAGTGCCATGATTTCAGATCTGAACCTATTATGTTTTCATGAATATATGTGAGTTCTTGATCCTATCTTGCAAGTCTATAGTCACCTACTATGTGTTATGATCCGGCAACCCCGAAGTGACAATAATCGGGACCACTCCCGGTGATGACCATAGTTTGAGGAGTTCATGTATTCACTATGTGCTAATGCTTTGTTCCGGTTCTCTATTAAAAGGAGGCCTTAATATCCCTTAGTTTCCAATAGGACCCCACTGCCATGGGAGGGTAGGACAAAAGATGTCATGCAAGTTCTTTTCCATAAGCACGCATGACTATATACGGAATACATGCCTACATTACATTGATGAATTGGAGCTAGTTCTGTGTCACCCTATGTTATGACTGTTACATGATGAACCGCATTCGGCATAATTATCCATCACTAATCCGGTGCCTACGAGTTTTCCATATACTGGTTTCCGCTTATTTACTTTCCCGCTGCTACTATTACAATCACTACAAAATACCAAAAACATTACTTTTGTTGTCTTTACTTTTGTTGCCGTTACCACCACTATCATACTACTGTGCTACTAAACACTTTGCTGCAGATACTAAGTTTCCAGGTGTGGTTGAATTGACAACTCAGCTGCTAATACTTAAGAATATTCTTTGGCTCCCCTTGTGTCGAATCAATAAATTTGGGTTGAATACTCTACCCTTGAAAGCTGTTGCGATCCCCTATACTTGTGGGTTATCACTTCGGAGGCCGACGAGGGGCCTGCCGAGGAGGCCCGCAAGGCCGCTGCCGAGGAGGAGGTGGTTGATGACCAGCCTTCCTCCTCTGCTGCCTCTGGCTCCGGCAGGTAACTGAGGGTGAGCGACGACCTCTTCGTCCACCTCCCGGGGTCGTTGAGCTCCAGGGCACCCATCGAGGGAGAGGTGTTCGACGAGGAGGTGCTTGCCGCCGCCGGGCTCGAGGTTGTTGACGAGCCGAGCACTGGCGGCGACGACTCTCGGGAGGAGCGGCTTCTCCAGGCCATGGGCGCCAGCTTCCGGAAGCTTCAAGCGCTCCACCGCGCCTGCCTGGACAAGGCCAAGTCCAGGATGGCAACGGTGGACAAGGCAGAGGTGGACCTCAAGGAACACATCGCCGAGGCGCAAACTTGGTTCCGCCAGGCTTGCGAGGAGCTAAAGGCTGCCCAGGGCGAGCTGGCCAAGCGTGATGTGGAGCTCACCATGAAGCTAGCCGACATCGAGAAGGCCCAAGAGACGGCGGCGAACCTGGCCGCCACAACCGAGGCCGCTCAAACCCAGCACCAGGCCGTACTGAACTCCTAGGAGGAGGACCTTGCCGCGCGTGATGAGAAGCTTGCCGCAACTCTCCACGGTAAGGATGAAGAGGTGGAGAAGCTCGTTGCGCAGCGGACCCGAGAGTTGGAGCAGAGGCACAAAGAGGCACTCGATGCCCAGGCTCTGGTTCACGCCGGCAGGGTGAAGGAGCTGGAAGTGGAGCGGGACGAGCTAAAGGACCAGGACCTGAAGCTGTCCAAGGAGAAGGACACACTCAACGGCGCCCTCACATAAGCGCAGGGCACAGCCGTCAGCAGGGCCATGCAGCTTTCCGAGGCCAACAACTCTGTTAAAGACCTCAAGCTAAAGCTGGAGGGTCTCGAGGGGATGCTGTCGGAGGCCCAGGCCCGGGAGGGGACCCTGGACAAGAATCTGGAGGCCGAGAAGCAGGTGTGGAGGAGCGATGCTGCCGCCCTCAAGGATCAAGTAGAGGGCGAGAACCGCTGGCTCGAACGCATCGCCGCCATCGCAGACAGGACCACCACGCAGCTGGCCACCATGGGGATTTCAGACGTGAGGTACACCCCAGAACCGAATCCGAGTCCCAACGCCAACCTGACTCTGTTCTTTGAGAGGGTTGTCGGTGCTCTGGAGCGGCTTCACTCCAACCGGGCGGCCTCCCTAGCCGATGAGGCCCGGAGGCTTTGCCGGGGTGCCATGACCAAGGTCCTCACTAAGGTGGCGCACTGGAACCCTGACCTCGACTTCGATGCCACACTGGAGAGGTTGCCGGAGGATGCGGACCTCGCGGCGCTCAAGGAGCGTATCAAGCCCATAATCAGCCGCATTGACGGAATCCAGAGGGTGGAGGGCCAGTGTCGGGATTAGGCACCCCGTTTCTCACTGCCGCTGCAGGTTCACGACCAAGACAATTTCTATCTTTAGTTAGAACCGCAGCAACAATTGATGTAATATAACTCTGTAGTACTTTTGATACAATGCATGTTATTTTCCTGTTTGATCTTCCTTTGTATGTCCACCCTACGTTAATCGGGTAGGCTTGTTGGCGCGTAAACCCAGGGCGGCACCTTGAGGACGGATCCCCAATGGCCTACCGGGTGTGCGTGCTGCAGAGCGAACCACCTTACCGCGCTCAACGCGGCCGCTCGAACTGTCGATCTTGACTCGAGTCAGAATCGAGAGCGTTGCCAATTGCGGAAGGCTACCTCGCCACTCTCGACGCGACCACTTGAGCTATTGAGCGGACTCGAAACAGAACAAGGGCGTTGCCAATTGCGGAAAGGCCCATTTACGTGCAGACTTTCATACAGAGGGCAGGACCTTCGAGGACAACAACCTCATATATAAAAAGGAAATTGCTTGAAGTTTTGCATGACATAGCTTTTCTGTCGCTGCACGGGCGTTCACCGCCCCCGCAGATGGTGCCGCCAAGCTTGGTCGTCTTCTTCCTTGGAAGCCATGGCGACAAAGAACTGCTGGGCTGACAACTGAACCAGATTCACACTACCGCGCCCCCTACCTGGCGCGCCAAAGATGTCGGTGGGAACGACACCTATGGGATCACGGGAATCCCTACTACGGTTGCGGGGCGCAGGGTCGCGAGAAGAGCGGGATCGGCCGTCGACACAAGCACACGGGTCGTTTACCCAGGTTCGGGCCGCGAGGATGCGTAAAACCCTAGTCCTGCTTTGGTGGATGTATTGAGTGTTCTTGGAGTTCTTGAACTAGCTACGATGAGTGCGACTTGTCCAAAAGTCCGAATCCTTATCCTGGATGCCGCGGGCCTCCTTTTATAGGCAGAAAGGGGTCGCCACAATGGCACACAAGAGGTGGAAAGGTGTACAGTGCGTGAGCTTATCGCCCAGCATTACGGGACAAAGCGCATTAAATGCGCTACTTAGGTGTCCATTAGCTTTATTGGGGGTGGGAACGAGGCCCATCCCGTCTGTCGCCGCCTCGCCTCGCTTCGACATGCGCCCAGGCCAGCGATGCATGCAACGCCATGTAGACAGGCAGGCTGCTGAGGTGGCACGGTGGCAGGGTCTTCACGAAGATCTGCATGCCACCACGCAGGTGCTTGCTGAGTTGGCCTGGAAGCCGCATGTTGCCACGCAGGTCTCCTGCCCAGCTGGTTGGGCTGGCAGCTGCATGCGAACAGTGGCGGAGTCTTGGCTGGCGCGGGCCTGGCAGTGGCCCTACTGACGCCTTCGGAAAGGGTCTTGCCGGGGGCCCGCCAAGGGTCTTGCCATGGCGTTGCAGTCGTCCCCGGCAAGGCGCTTGCCGGGGGTCTTGTGGATTCCCTCGGCTAGGGTCCCGCCGAGGGTCGCCATCTTCTGATCCTCATCTGATCTTGTGCGTTCATGATCTTGACAAAGATCTGCATGCCACCTCAGAGGTGCCTCCCGAGCCTTGGGTCCAATGTAGTTGGTTGGGTTGGAACCCGTGGGCTCAAGGGTGGCTCGCTCTGTTGGTGTTGGGCAAGCTGCCCCGGCAAGGCTCTCGCCGGGGCCGCGGAGGTCGCCCCAGCAAGGGCCTTGCCGGGGGAGTCCACCACGCCCTTCTGTCCTTTGCGCCACTTGTCTTGGCATTGCTTTGACCATCCCGCGGCTTTGAATCCTCCCTCTGCCCTGCTAAGCGTGGCCGTAGGCGTGGCTCTGACTGCCCGTGCAAAAATAAGGGGTACAAAGGAGTGCCCCTACTTTAGTACACCGACACCTTCGAGTGACACTTTCAGGCATCATGCGATGTACCTAAAGGCTCTGGAGTGTGTGCAGCTGGGAGATCACAATGTGAAGTGCTATGAGGTTTTCATGAGCCTTATGAAGGATGTTTACGCTACATTACTTCCGTTAGGCTTATAAGCAGATGGCATGGGACTTGTCTAGCGTCAGCAGCAGGCCAATAGTGTCGCACCCTACCTTCATGATGAGAACCGTAAGATCGTTGCATCTAGGCAAACCACAGATGGTGCATCAAGCTGCTCCGGTGTTGCCGTGCCTAACAAGAAGCAGACTGCTGGTCGACCTACCACCAGTAGGGACAAACCTCCTTACGAGCAACATCTCAAGAGGTCTCTCTTATGCTCCATTTGCATAGTGCAAGGGCACAAGAGCACGACGTGTCCTGATAGAGGAGATTTGCCGAAGGAGCCACGGAAATTGCCAAAATGTTCAAAATGTGGTGTTATGGGACACTGCCGCAATGTTTGTGGTAAGGACAGGGGGCCTTTCGAACCAAACTTTCTCTAGATACATGAACTTGATTATCTCGGTTCGTTTCAAAAAGGACTGATCATCTGGGAGAACCTTATTTGTTGTCCTATGTTTAATCATTTGTTTGTCTGTTGTATACTCCTGGTGTGCTGCCAAAACCAAATTCCTTGGGATTCATCCTGTTATGCTGTCTGAATTGGCCTATCATTTTGCGAGGAATTTGGTTTGATTTTCTATGTTTTTAACATGCGGATGTGCTGATTCTTTTTAAAATTAATATGTATCATGCGTCTGGTTTGATTGTCTAGGTTGTTGACAACATGTAGATTTATGCTGATTCTTTTTAGAATCAATATGCATACTGCATCTGGTTTGATTGCCAGGTATTCCAGTGGTGACTGTTCGGTACACGTACTGAAAAATTAGGCCCATAAATTCTTCGATTAAAAATGATTTGGTAATTAGCTAGGAAAGATAACCAGCTATGGTTATATGATCTGCTAGTTTTTATTAACCCATTTTTTGTGTGTGTGCTTATTGTCGAGTGTTATTGAACACAGGAGCCCTTAAATGAAAATCTCTTTGACTCTAGAACTGTCTCTCTTGATGCCAATCTTGGTGACTAAACAAATGTCTCTATTAATGGTAATCTTGTTATCTAAACAAACTATCTCTACTAACACTCTAGCCTCGCTGTCTACTGCATGTGGAGTTGTGGACAACAATTAGTGCACGTCCCGCATGAGTTCTAGCAGCACTTCGTACGCTTTCCGTGGTCGGGCACATGAAGGATATGGACCCTGCGAAGGACTCGCACACCTGTTGGGTTGCTCGACACGTGAATTGGGTAGAGGGCCTGACAAGATTCCATAGCTGCCACTAGGTTGTCTTTTCACCAGAATACACGGGGCTACAGTGCTATCTTGGACCGGAATACGCATCAGACGTGGATGCAAGGATGCTGGACGACCATGATACCACCCGCCATGGTGGTCAGCCACCATTCACATTTTTAGCCATATCATGTCACTTTATGATTTGCATGTGATGTTTGTCATGGTTACATCTTATTTTCTTTGAACGATGGTAGCGTAAATAAGATGATCCCTCACTAAAATTTCAAGAAAAGTGTCCTCCTAACTGTGCACCGTTGCGAAGGTTCGTTGTGTCGAAGCACCACGCGATGATTGGGTGTGATAGATTCTAACATTTCCATACAACGAGTGTAAGACAGATTTACACATGCAAAACACTTAGGTTGACTTGACGAGCCTAGCATGTACAGACATGGACTTGGAACACGAGAGACCGAAAGGTCGAACATGATCCATATAGTAGATACGATCAACATGGAGATGTTCACCGTTGATGACTAGTACGTCTCACGTGATGATCGGACACGGCCTAGTCGATTCGGATCATGGATCACTTAGATGACTAGAGGGATGTCCCCCTGAGTGGGAGTTCATTAAATAATTTGATTAGATGAACTTAATTATCATGAACTTAGTCTAAAATATCTTTACAATATGTCTTGTAGATCAAATGGCCCATGCTAATGTTGCCCTCAACTTCAATGCGTTCCTAGAGAAAACCAAGCTGAAAGACGATGGTAGCAACTATACAGATTGGGTCCGTAACTTGAGGATCATCCTCATAGCTGCCAAGAAAGCATATGTCCTTGAAGCACCGCTAGGTGAAGCACCCATTTTCCCAACAACTCAAGACGTTATGAATGCCTGGCAGTCACGTAGTGATGATTACTCCCTGGTTCAGTGCGGCATGCTTTACAACATAGAATCGAGGCTCCAAACGCGTTTTGAGCAGCACGGAGCATATGAGATGTTCCAAGAGCTGAAAATGGGTTTCCAAGCTCATGAACGGGTCAAGAGATATGAAGTCTCCGACAAGTTCTACAGTTGTAAGATGGAGGAAAACAGTTCTGTCAGCGAGCATATACTCAAAATGTCTGGGTTGCACAATCGCTTGTCTCAGCTGGGAGTTAATCTTCCAGATGACTCGGCCATTGACAGGATCCTCCAGTCGCTTCCACCCAGCTACAAGAGCTTTGTGATGAACTACAATATGCAAGGGATGGAGAAGTCCATTTCTAAGTTATATTCAATGCTGAAATCAGCGGAGGTGGAGATCAAAAAGGAACATCAAGTGTTGATGGTGAATAAGACCACTAGTTTCAAGAAGGGCAAGGGTAAGAAGAACTTCAAGAAGGATGGCAAGGGAGTTGCCGCGCCCGGTAAATCAGTTGCCGGGAAGAAGCCAAAGAATGGACCCAAGCCCGAGACTCAGTGCTTTTATTGCTAGGGAAATGGTCACTGGAAACGGAACTGCCCCAAGTACTTTGCGGATAAGAAGGACGGCAACGCCAAAGGTATATGTGATATACATGTTATTGATGTGTACCTTACTAGTGCTCGTAGTAGCTCCTGGGTATTTGATACCGGTGCGGTTGCTCATATTTGTAACTCAAAATAGGAGCTGCGGAATAAGCGGAGACTGGCGAAGGACAAGGTGACGATGCGCGTCGGGAATGGTTTCAAGGTCGATGTGATCACCGTCGGCATGTTGCCTCTACATTTACCTACGGGATTAGTTTTAAACCTCAATAATTGTTATTTAGTACCAGCTTTGAGCATGAACATTGTATCTGGATCTCGTTTGATGCGAGATGGCTACTCATTTAAATATGAGAATAATGGTTGCTCTATTTATATGAGAGATATGTTTTATGGTCATGCCCCGCTGGTCAATGGTTTATTTTTGTTTAATCTCGAACGTGATGTTACACATATTCATAGTGTGAATGCCAAAAGATGTAAGGTTGATAATGATAGTCCCACATACTTGTGGCACTGTCGCCTTGGTCACATTGGTGTCAAACGCATGAAGAAACTCCATGCACATGGACTTTTGGAGTCTCTTGATTATGAATCATTTGACACATGCGAACCATGCCTCATGGGCAAAATGACCAAGACTCCGTTCTCCAGAACAATGGAGCGAGCAACCAACTTATTGGAAATCATACATACTGATGTGTGCGGTCCAATGAGCATTGAGGCTCGCGGTGGCTATCATTATGTTCTCACCCTCACTGATGACTTAAGTAGATATGGGTATGTCTACTTAATGAAACACAAGTCTGAGACCTTTGAAAAGTTCAAGGAATTTCAGAGTGAGGTAGAGAATCAATGTGATAGGAAAATAAAGTTCTTGCGATCAGATCATGGAGGAGAATACCTGAGTCACAAGTTTGGCACACACTAAAGGAAATGTGGAATTGTTTCACAACTCACGCCGACTGGAACACCTCAGCGAAATAGTGTGTGCGAACATCGTAATCACACTCTATTGGATATGGTGCGATTTATGATGTCTCTTACCGATCTACCGCTATCATTTTTGGGTTATGCTTTAGAAACTGCCGCATTCACCTTAAATAGGGCTCCGTCGAAATCCGTTGAGATGACACCGTATGAATTATGGTTTGGAAAGAAACCTAAGCTGTCGCTTCTGAAAGTTTGGGGATGCGATGCTTATGTCAAGAAACTTCAACCTGAAAAGCTCAAACCCAAGTTGGAAAAATGCGCCATCATCATCACCGCAATCTTTGCCAACAACTTCACCGCCATCATCACCAACTCTTCCCCCCTCTATGCAGCGGTGTAACCTCTCTCTTACCCGCTGTAATCTCTACTTAAACATGGTGCTCAATGCTATATATTATTTCCCAATGATGTATGGCTATCCTATGATGTTTGAGTAGATCTGTTTTGTCCTATGGGTTATTTGATGATCAAGATTGGTTTGAGTTGCATGTTTTATTATTGGTGCTGTCCTATGGTGCTCTCCGTGTTGCGCAAGCGTGAGGGATTCCCGCTGTAGGGTTTGCAATATGTTCATGATTTGCTTATGGTGGGTGGCGTGAGTGAACAGAAGCACAGACCCGAGTAAGTAGGTTGTTTGCATATGGGATAAAGAGGACTTGATGCTTTAATGCTATGGTTGGGTTTTACCTTAATGATCTTTAGTAGTTGCGGATGCTTGCTATAGTTCCAATCGTAAGTGCATAAGATCCATGTAGAGAAAGTATGTTAGCTTATGCCTCCCCCTCAAATAGAATTGCAATAATGATTACCGGTCTAGTTATCGATTGCCTAGGGACAAATAACTTTCTCATAACAAAAAGCTCTCTACTAAAACTAATTTAGTTGTGTCTTTTTCTAAACAGCCCCTAGCTTTTATTTACGTGCTCTTTAGTTTCTTGCAAACCTATCCAACAACACCTACAAAGTACTTCTAGTTTCATACTTATTCCAGGTGAAGTGAACGTCAAGCGTGCGTAGAGTTGTATCGGTGGTCGATAGAACTTGAGGGAATATTTGTTCTGCCTTTAGCTCCTCATTGGTTTCAACACTCTTACTTATCAAAAGAGGCTACAATTGATCCCCTATACTTGTGGGTTATCAAGACCTTTTTCTGGCGCCGTTGACGGGGAGCAATAGCGTGGGGTGAATATTCTCGTGTGTGCTTGTTTGCTTTATCACTAAGTAATTTTTATTTGCTGTTCTTAGTTGTTTTCTATCTTTAGTTATGGGTAGGAAACGCAAAATACCAAAAAAAATAGTTGTACCTACTGAACCAATGGTTGAAGAACCACTCAAAATCTATCACACTCCTGAAGCTTATTACTTGGATCATCTTCGATCCCTATGTGCTTGTGCTGAAACCCAACTAGCTTAGTTGAGGGCAAATCTTTAGACGCGCATGCTTGTTATGCGCGACACCGAATATGTGAAAAAGGGAAAATTCTATTGGGTCAAATTCATCGTTTGCAATGCTATGCTTGGAATTTATGTTATATGTATGATGTTACTTGTTGTTCTGGAAACCCTAAGAAACACCTTCCCTACCAATGTGAGTTGATTGATAATGGAATCTTATCTTCGTATGCTAAGGGTGTTTATAGTTACTATGGTATTCAACAAATTGAAGAATTTGTTGCTTTTAAGGGTGCTTATGAAATTGCTTCTTTGATTTAAACGTATGGTGCTACTCTTTACAAATCTAAATTTTTTGCCATACTTAAGTATTGCCGTGATAATTATGCTTCTAATGCTTATGTTGAACCATATATTTAGGATTACCCCGCTGTCCAAGAAGAGACTAATATTTTGCAGGAGTCTATGGAAGAAGAAGTTGATGAAACTGTGAGCTCATTGGATGAAAAAGATGAGGAGAAGAGCGAAGAACAAAAGGAGGAAGAGCGGATTAGCTACCCATGCCCACCTTCTAATGAGAGTAACTCTTCAACCCATACATTGTTTAATTTCCCTTCGTGCTTACCGAAGGATGATTGCTATGATGATTGTTATGATCCCATTGATTCTCTTGAAATATCCCTTTTTGATGATGCTTTATATGCTTGTGTCCAAGATGCCAATATGAATTATGCTTATGGAGATGAACTTGCTATAGTTCCTTATGTTAAACATGAAATTGTTGCTATTGCACCCACGCATGATAGTCCTATTATCTTTTTGAATTCTCCCGACTACACTATATCGGAGAAGTTTACCCTTATTAAGGATTATATTGATGGGTTGCCTTATAACGTTGCACATGATGATTTTGATGAATATAATATGCATGTGCTTGCTGCTCCTACTTGCAATTATTATGAGAGAGGAACTATATCTCCACCTCTCTATGTTTCCAACACGAAAAAATTGCAAGAAACTGTTTATACTATGCATTGGCCTTTACTATGTGTGCATGAATTGTTCTTTTATGACATGCCGATGCATAGGAAGAGAGTTCGACTTTGTTGTTGCATGATATATGTTGCTTTGTGCTCACTACTAAATTACAAATCACTGCTAATTAAAATTGGCTTTGATATACCTTGGGATCCGGGTGGATTCACTACT
This sequence comes from Triticum urartu, assembly GCF_003073215.2. NCBI lineage: Eukaryota > Viridiplantae > Streptophyta > Magnoliopsida > Poales > Poaceae > Triticum > Triticum urartu. The sequence goes on from NC_053025.1 coordinate 32,501,374, forward strand.
TGAGCACTATATGCCTAGCTTAATGGCTTTAAATAAAGTGCTGCCAGGGAGACAACCCGGAAGATTTAGAGATTCATTTATTTCTGTTGAGTGCTTTCATATAGTTTAAAAACAACAAAAATAAAGAGGGGAACCCAAAACTTTTTCAAAAAGGAAAGTGAAAGTGAGAGAGACAAACATTGTTGAAGTGGGAGCTAGCCTTGAACTTTGTTCATGCTCACGGAAACTTTGCGAATCTTGATTACAGAAAATTTTCAACAAAAATAATTATCCCCTTGTACAATTCTATTGTATTATAAAAATAATGTGCCAAGGTTTGCCTTTAGGATGTTTACAATGCTTGTTGGTTTGTACAGTGCAGGACAGAAACTTTGGCTGCAGTGCACGATTTTACTTTTTCTACTGGAACGTCAAATGGTTCTGATTCTTTTTGCACTGTCTTTCTATACAAATCTTTTATTTTTCCTAATTTTGGTAGAATTTTTCATGGATCAGAAGTATGGTGAATGTTCAGATTATTACAGACTATTCTGTTTTAGACAGATTCTGTTTTTGATGCATAGTTTGCTTGTTTTAATGAAACTATCAATTTATATCAGAGGATTAAGCCATGGAAAAGTTATGCTACAGTAGACACAATGCAAAAACAAAATATGAATTGGTTTTCAACAGTACTTAGAGTAGTGATTTGCTTTATTATACTAACGGATCTTACCGAGTTCTCTGTTGAAGTTTTGTGTGGATGAAGTGTTCGATGATCGAGAAGGTTTCGATGTGAGAAGAAGGAAGAGAGGCAAGAGCTCAAGCTTGGGGATGCCCAAGGCACCCCAAGTAAATATTCAAGGAGACTCAAGAGTCTAAGCTTGGGGATGCCCCGGAAGGCATCCCCTCTTTCTTCAACAAATATCGGTATGTTTTCGGATTCGTTTCGTTCATGCGATATGTGAAAATCTTGGAGCATCTTTTGCATTAGTTTTTATTTTTCTTTTATGCACCATGCTGGTATGAGATAGCCCTTGGTTGATTTATAGAATGCTCTTTGCACTTCACTTATATCTTTTGAGTATGGCTTTATAGAATGCTTCATGTGCTTCACTTATATCATTTGAAGTTGGATTGCATGTTTCTCTTTACTTAGACAACCGCCATTTGTAGAATGCTCTTTTGCTTCACTTAATTTTGTTAGAGCATGGGCATATCTTTTGTATAAAGAATTAAACTCTCTTGCTTCACTTATATCTATTTAGAGAGATGACAGGAACTGGTCATTCACATGGTTAGTCATAAAATCCTACATAAAACTTGTAGATCACTGAATATGATGTGTTTGATTCCTTGCAATAGTTTTGCGATATAAAGATGGTGATATTAGTGTCATGCTAGTGGGTAGTTGTGGATCATAGAAATACTTGTGTTGAGGTTTGTGATTCCCGTAGCATGCACGTATGGTGAATCGTTATGTAGCGAAGTCGGAGCATGAGGTATTTATTGATTGTCTTCCTTATGAGTGGCGGTCGGGGACGAGCGATGGTCTTTTCCTACCAATCTATCCCCCTAGGAGCATGCGCGTAGTACTTTGTTTCAATGACTAATAGATTTTTGCAATAAGTATGTGAGTTCGTTATGACTAATGTTGAGTCCATGGATTATACGCACTCTCACCCTTCCATCATTGCTAGCCTCTTCGGTACCGTGCATTGCCCTTTCTCACCTCGAGAGTTGGTGAAAACTTCGCCGGTGCATCCAAACCCTGTGATATGATACGCTCTGTCACACATAAGCCTCATTATATCTTCCTCAAAACAGCCACCATACCTACCTATCATGGCATTTCCATAGCCATTCCGAGATATATTGCCATGCAACTTCCACCATCATCATATACATGACTCGAGCATTCATTGTCATATTGCTTTGCATGATCGTAAGATAGCTAGCATGATATTTTTATGGCTTGTCCGTTTTTTGATATCTTTGCTACGCTAGATCATTGCACATCCTGGTACACCGCTGGAGGCATTCGTATAGAGTCATATCTGTGTTCTAGTATTGAGTTGTAATATTGAGTTGTAAGTAAATAAAAGTGTGATTATCATCATTATTAGAGCATTGCTCAGTGAGGAAAGGATGATGGAGACTATGATTCCCCCACAAGTCGGGATGAGACTCCGTACTTTACAAAAAATAAAAGAGGCCAAAGAAGCCTAAATATAAAAAACAGAGGCCAAAGAAGCCCACCAAAAAAATAAAAATAAAAATAAAAAAAGGAAAATAAAAAAATGAGAGAAAAAGAGAGAAGGGGCAATGTTACTATCCTTTTACCACACTTGTGCTTCAGAGTAGCACCATGTTCTTCATAGAGAGAGTATCCTATGCTTTCACTTTCATATACTAGTGGGAATTTTCATTATAGAACTTGGCTTGTATATTCGGATGATGAGCTTCCTCAAACGCCCGAGGTCTTCATGAGCAAGCAAGTTGGATGCACACCCACTTAGTTTTCAGTCTGAGCTTTCATACACTTATAGCTCTTAGTGCATCCGTTGCATGGCAATCCCTACTCACTCACATTGATATCTATTGATGGGCATCTCCATAGCCCGTTGATACGCCTAGTTGATGTGAGACTATCTTCTCCTTTTTGTCTTCTCCACAACCACCATTCTATTCCACCTATAGTGCTATGTCCATGGCTCACGCTCATGTATTGTGTGAAAGTTCAAAAGGTTTGAGAAAGTCAAAAGTATGAAACAATTGCTTGGCTTGTCATCGGGGTTGTGCATGATTTGAATATTTTGTGTGGTGAAGATGGAGCATAGCCAGACTATATGATTTTGTAGGGATAACATTCTTTGGCCATTTTATTTTGAAAAGACATGATTGCTTTATTAGTAGGCTTGAAGTATTATTGTTTTTATGTCAAATGATAGACTATTGCTTTGAATCACTCGTGTCTTAATATTCATGCCATGATTAGACATATGATCAAGATTATGCTAGGTAGCATTCCGCATCAAAAATTATCTTTTTTATCATTTACTTACTCGAGGACGAGCAGGAATTAAGCTTGGGGATGCTGATACGTCTCCGTCGTATCTATAATTTTTGATTGTTCCATGCCAATATTATTCAACTTTCATATACTTTTGGCAACTTTTTATACTATTTTTTGGGACTAACATATTGATCCAGTGCCTAGTGCTAGTTCCTGTTTGTTGCATGTTTTATGTTTCGCAGAAACCCAATATCAAACAGAGTCCAAACGGGATAAAAACGGACGGAGAATTATTTTGGAATATTTATGATTTTTGGGAAGTAAAATCAACGTGAGACGGTGCCCGAGGGGGCCACGAGGCAGGGGGCGCGCCCCAGGGGGTCAGGCGTGCCCTGGACCCTTGTGGCCACCCCGTAAGGCAGTTGGAGCTCTTCTTTCGCTGCAAGAAAGCTAATTTCTGGATCGAGACCGTGTCCAAAATTCAGCCCAATCGGAGTTACGGATCTCCGGGAATTTAAGAAACGGTGAAGGGCCAGAAAACAGAACGCAGAAACAGAGAGAGACAGATCCAATCTCGGAGGGGCTTTCGCCCCTCCCACGCCATGGAGACCATGGACCAGAGGGGAAACCCTTCTCCCATCTAGGGAGAAGGTCAAGTAAGAATAAGAAGGAGGGGGGCTCTCCCCCCTCGCTTCTGGTGGCACCGGAGTGCCGCCAGGGCCATCATCATCACCGCAATCTTCGCCAACAACTTCACCGCCATCACCACCAACTCTTCCCCCCTCTATGAAGCGGTGTAACCTCTCTCTTACCCGCTATAATCTCTACTTAAACATGGTGCTCAACGCTATATATTATTTCCCAATGATGTATGGCTATCCTATGATGTTTGACTAGATCTGTTTTGTCCTATGGGTTATTTGATGATCAAGATTGGTTTGAGTTGCATGTTTTATTATTGGTGCTGTCTTATGGTGCTCTCAGTGTCGCTCAAGCGTGAGGGATTGCCGCTGTAGGGTTTGCAATATGTTCATGATTTGCTTATGGTGGGTGGCGTGAGTGAACAGAAGCACAGATCCGAGTAAGTAGGTTGTTTGCATATGGGATAAAGAGGACTTGATGCTTTATTGCTATGGTTGCGTTTTACCTTAATGATCTTTAGTAGTTGCGGATGCTTGCTAGAGTTCCAATCATAAGTGCATATGATCCAAGTAGAGAAAGTATGTTAGCTTATGCCTCTCCCTCAAATAGAATTGCAATAATGATTTCCGGTCTAGTTATCAATTGCCTAGGGACAAATAACTTTCTCTTAACAAAAATCTCTCTACTAAAACTAATTTAGTTGTGTCTTTATCTAAACAGCCCCTAGCTTTTATTTACGTGCTCTTTACTTTCTTGCAAACCTATCCAACAACACCTACAAAGTACTTCTAGTTTCATACTTGTTCTAGGTGAAGTGAACGTTAAGCGTGCGTAGAGTTGTATCGGTGGTCGATAGAACTTGAGGGAATATTTGTTCTGCCTTTAGCTCCTCATTGGGTCCGACACTCTTACTTATCGAAAGAGGCTACAATTGATCCCCCATACTTGTGGGTTATCAGTATACCTTCTACCTCAGATCCGAAGGCAAGATCTTTGTTGCCAAGAATGGATCCTTTCTAGATAAAGAGTTTCTCTCGAAAGAAGTAAGTGGGAGGAAAATAGACTTGATGAGATACTGCCTCTTGAACCGGAGAGTAGCGCAGCTCAGGAAGACGTTTCTGTGGTGCCAGCACCGACTAGAGAGGAAGTTAATGATGCTGATCATGAAACTTCAGGTCAAGCTACTGAACTTCGTAGGTCCATGAGGACACGTTCTGCACCAGAGTGGTACGGCAACCCTGTCCTGGAAATCATGTTGTTAGACAACGGTGAACCTTCGAACTATGAAGAAGCGATGGCGGGCCCGGATTCCAACAAATGGCTTGAAGCCATGAAATCCGAGATAGGATCCATGTATGAAAATGAAGTATGGACTTTGACAGACTTGTTAGATGATCGGCAAGCCATAGAGAATAAATGGATCTGTAAGAAGAAGACTGACGCGGATGGTAATGTGACCATCTATAAGGCTCGGCTTGTCGCTAAGGGTTATCGACAAGTTCAAGGGGTTGACTACGATGAGACCTTCTCACCCGTAGCGAAGCTGAAGTCCGTCCTAATCATGTTAGCAATTGCCGCATTCTATGATTATGAGATATGGCAAATGGACGTCAAAACGACATTCCTTAATGGTTTCCTTAAGGAAGAATTGTATATGATGCAGCCGGAAGGTTTTGTCGATCCTAAGAATGCTGACAAGGTATGCAAGCTCCAGCGCTCAATCTATGGGCTGGTGCAAGCATTTCGGAGTTGGAACATTCGCTTTGATGAGATGATCAAAGCGTTTGGGTTTACGCAGACTTATGGAGAAGCCTGTGTTTATAAGAAAGTGAGTGGGAACTCTATAGCATTTCTCATATTATATGTGGACGACATACTATTGATGGGAAATGATATAGAACTTTTGGAAAGCATAAAGGCCTACTTTAATAAGTGTTTTTCAATGAAGGACCTTGGAGAAGCTGCTTACATATTAGGCATCAAGATCTATAGAGATAGATCGAGACGCCTCAATGGTCTTTCACAAAGCGCATACCTTGACAAGATATTGAAGAAGTTCAATATGGATCAGTCCAAGAAGGGGTTCTTGCCTGTATTGCAAGGTGTGAAATTGAGCACGGCTCAATGCCCGACCTCGGCAGAAGATAGAGAAAAGATGACTGTCATCCCCTATGCCTCAGCCATAGGGTCTATTATGTATGCCATGCTGTGTACCAGACCTGATGTGAACCTTGCCGTAAGTTTGGTAGGAAGGTACCAAAGTAATCCCGGCATGGAACACTGGACAGTGGTCAAGTTTATCCTAAAGTACCTGAAAAGGACTAAGGATATGTTTCTTGTTTATGGAGGTGACGAAGAGCTCGTCGTAAAGGGTTACGTCGATGCTAGCTTCGACACAGATCTGGATGACTCCAAGTCACAAACCGGGTATGTGTACATTTTGAATGGTGGGGCAGTCAGCTGGTGCAGTTGCAAGCAAAGCGTCATGGCGGGATCTACATGTGAAGCGGAGTACATAGCAGCCTCGGAGGCAGCACAAGAAGCAGCCTGGATGAAGGAGTTCATCACCGACTGTCGGTGTCAAAACCGGCAGATCTCGGGTAGTGGGTCCCGAACTGTGCGTCTAGGCCGGATGGTAACAGGAGGCAGGGAACACGATGTTTTACCCAGGTTCGGGCCCTCTCGATGGAGGTAAAACCCTACATCCTGCTTGATTAATATTGATGATATGGGTAGTACAAGAGTAGATCTACCACAAGATCAAGGAGGCTAAACCCTAGAAGCTAGCCTATGGTATGATTGTTGTATATGGAGTTGATGTCCTACGGACTACCACCCTCCGGTTTATATAGACACCGGATAGGGTTAGGGTTACACAGAGTCGGTTACAATGGTAGGAGATCTTGAATATCCGCATCGCCAAGCTTGCCTTCCACGCCAAGGAAAGTCCCATCTGGACACGGGATGAAGTCTTCAATCTTGTATCTTCATAGTCCAGGAGTCCGGCTGAAGGTATAGTCCGGCTACCCGAACACCCCCTAATCCAGGACTCCCTTAGTAGCCCCCGAACCAGGCTTCAATGACGATGAGTTTGGCGCGCAGATTGTTCGGCATTGCAAGGCAGGTTCTTCTCCAAATCCTGTGTACCTGTAGGAATAATGTCCGATTTTTGTAATGTAGCGCTCCTTGACTCCCACGCCCAATAATGGCCGTCTTCCACGTGTCAAAAGAATGCGAAAAGCCAGGGTGGTTTTACATCCACGCCCCTAGCCGTATAAACAAGCCGCCTATTTAACGGGATGGGGATTTAGGTCCAAACCACATCTTCTCCTTTCCGCGAGTTATCATCAGAGCGCTTCCAGCAAAGGTCCATTCCAACATGACCAGCCGTCGCAGCTCCTCCCCTCGCCCCTCCGGTCCCAAACCCGGGGACTGGGAGAGTTGCACCATCCCGCATAGCGAGTTAGTGTTGCTTCAGGCCAAGGGATTTCTCCCTCAGGCATACATGGTCCCGGTCTGAGCCGGTCTCGCCACCTATAATGGCGGAAAACAAGCGGAGAGCACCCCCAATCCTTCTAAAGGAGAGCGGGTGTGCCTCGTCCCCTATCTAATAAGGGGACTGGGGTTTCCAATTCATCCATTTCTCCGCGGGCTTTTGGAGTTATACGGCCTCCAGCTGCACAATCTCACTCCCGCCTCCGTATTACATATTGTGGGTTTCGTCGCCCTTTGCGAGCTATTTTTAGGCGTTGAGGCTCATTTCGCGCTGTGGAAGAGGTTATTCTGCCTGGTGTCCCATTCTCGAGAGGGGTCTATATACCAAGTGGGCGGAGCCGAAGTATGGCGCATCGCCGGGACCGGATACCTATCCGGAACCCCAAAGAAGGCGTCCGAGGACTGGCCTTCGGAATGGTTTTACATAGATGACGTCCCGCTACCGGACCCTATCCGAGTCGGTCTCCCTGAGTTCAACAGTGCCCCATTGAAGAAACGCTTGAGCTGGCGTTCACGGAGCTCTTAGAAAGAAAGCGACAGAGATGTCCTTTACCTGATGGGCCGGATAAGACTATTGGCTCATTCTGTACTAACCATGATTGGAGTCATGGCTGCATGCATTATGCGGGGGGTGCAGCCGCTTCAATATAGAGGCCACCCCATGTGGGATTTCAACGGGGAGGATGACGCCACCCGTTACGGTCGTAAGGGGCCGGCCTCAGCTGCCGCCCTAGTAAGGATCTTATCCTCTTTGTACAAGGGAGAAAAGGAGGAATTCCTCCACGTCAATCCGCAGGACAGATTTACTATGTACGATCCTCCAAGTTGGGTAAGTGAATAATTGTGCTTGCCTGTCTGTTTTATACTCCCACGGTTAGATATGTAGTCTAACGACTTCAGTGCAGGAACTGCGACAGGAGGTAAAGGATATAAACAGCCGCCCTCCACAGCCCGAGGACCCAGAACGGTCCCTCGATCCGGACTCCGAAGAGGACCCGGACATATCGGTGGAGCTTATCGACGGGGTGTTCCATCAGCTAAGCAAGGACAATACCTTGGTAGCCATCACGGCTGATTACCCAGGGTTAATCCCGGCCTCCCAGGTGACAGAAAACCGGAGTCTCATTCCCTTGAGAGACATTCCACTCTCATGTTTTCCGGTGTTTCTGATGACAACAGTGTTTTGCAGGGGAGATTTCCGAGGCAGGAGGCCGAACCTACGACGGCTAGCCAACGAGGGGCCGCAGGACCTCGTGGGGCAAAAAGGAATGCAGTCCGGACTGAGATGCCAGCGCAAAGGTATAGCGCACCCTCTGTTTCCCTGGGGTTATTCTGTCAGGGCATATTAACGTTCGTGCTATCTTCAGAACGAAGAGACCTCGCCGGACTACATCCGGAGAGGTTGCCAATCGCGCCCCCACCAGCCAGGCTCCAACGTCTGGCCAGGAAGCGGAGGCGAGCACAAGGCGCACACTGGACGCTCCTCCGACAGAGGATGCGGACAGGCTGTCTGCCACAAATTCTGAAGTGGAGAGTGCCATGAACCACAGGCGTCGCCGGACAGTTCTACGCGATGCTTGTTTCTCCCAAGAGGCTTTAGATGCCTTTAATTCGGGAGATGCGTACCTCCGTGCCGCTCAAAATGGTTTAGCCAGAGCCACGGAGCAGTATGTAAAAGACATACGGGTAAGAAAATTTTGGTCAAATATAGATATACCAGTAGCCCCCGAGACTTGAAACAGTTAGAGCAACTGATTTAAGGATCATTTAATAAGCAGGTTCTTACAGAGAAGAATACCGTACTGTCCCAGGAGCTGGAAAAGTGCAAGGCCCAACTAGAGGCCGCACTAGCCGCAACAGGGGAGCCCAAAGAGACCCCCTCAGGTAAGATACGCTTCGAAAGATTAGTATTGTGCAGTGTGGGTGCAAATCTAACAAATCATGTTGCAGATGGCGCCGGACTCGATCCGGAAAAGCAACAACTCTTACGCCGGCTAAAGGCCGGTGAGAGTACGTTGACAAAGGTGAGGCGAGAGAAGAATGATCTTCAGGATGCCAACACCAGGCTGGACGTCGAACTTAAAGATGTTCGTGGCCAGCTGTCGGACTCCACGAGGGAGAATCAGCGGCTTCGACGCGGCATATTCAGTAAGTGCTTGAACGAACTTTGAAAAAAAAGAGTTCGGCGAGGAAGTCGACTAACAGAGTAATGTCTGTAGGTATGCTCACAGGTCGTCCTGCAGAGGAGATGCCCGGTTCTACGGGTGACCTTCTTCCCGAACTCATGCAACTGCACGAGCGAATTCGGCAGGCGATGCGAGGTGTTGCCCAAGCCTTATGGCCTGCCCACTCCATGCCCGAGGGCCTTGGAGAGCTTGCGGAGAAGCTGAAGGGAGCTCGGTGGCGCTTCCGGTTGTGGAAGATATCGGCCTGCCGACAAGGCACTAGGGAAGCCTGGGCCATGGTGAAGACCCGTTTTACAAAGTCTGACCCAAACCACATGGCCGAGGTTGGACCAGTGGGGCCTGACGGGAAGGAGATACCTATGAGCTTAGTATATGGCCAAGTAGAGTTGGCCGCGAAGTATTCCCAGCAGGACTGTAAATTAGACAGCCTGTTAGATGGTATAGAAGAGGAATACAATCAGTCAGAATGACTATGTAATTTTGAATTGACATGTGTAATGCCTTCTAGCCGGATTGTAGATCGTTTGTCGTTGCCGACCTTTTCGCTTCAACCTCGGGACCTGATGGTCCGGAGTGTGTCCGAATACCATAGCGGTTATATAAGAACCGTGGTATGCGTGGAGACCAGGCATAGGGGTCATTAGTGCTTTATCAGACAAGTGCCCAACTAGTTATGTCATATTACATGGTTAGTAAGAAACATCTTCCAGAGAGAATAGTTCCGTTAGGGGTTCCTTTCACTGGGAGGCATGCCCTAAAGTGCATGTCCGGACTGCGTAAAAAGACGCAGAAAAAGCATCTGGGGGCACATAAAATGAGTAAAAAGATCATCTTTTATCTCACCGACCGAATATTCCCTTAAGAACACTAGCTTTGGCTTCACCCAGTCTGAGGTACACATCCGGCTGACCCGGCAGTAACAATCGCAGAGGTGCTCCCTTTACCACCTAGCCGAACAATCGGGAACGTAGGGGTAAGCACAGGAGCCAGGCAACCCAGCTTGGCCAAAACTTAGGTCATATCGATGCATATAATGGTGAAGAAAAAGGTACATGCGGAAGTTTGACGCATGTGTTGGGCGTGAAGCCCGTATAAATAAGCTTCTGTTAAAGAAGCCCCCAGGTTTAATGAGCACGAGTGGCGCGTCACTAGATGAGCCTTTAATGGCTATAAAAGAAAAGAGGGGAAGGAGAGAAATGTCAGACAAAAAAATGCAAAAAATGGACAGAGGAAGGAGACAAACACAAAGTCCGGCGCTAGGCATAGAATCTTCGGAGACGGGTGGCGTTCCACGGGTTCGGCTCGAGTCGGTTATCCGACGCATCTCGCAGGCGGTACGCCCCGCCAGTCAGGACTTGGTCGATTATGAATGGACCTTCCCACTTGGGCTTGAGTTTGTCCTTTTTCTTATCTGGCGGGCGTAGAACTAGTTCGCCAACATTGTAATTTTTGGCCCGTACTTCTCTGCTTTGATATCTTCGGGCCTGCTGTTGATAAAATGCGGAACGGGCTTTTGCCACGTCACGCTCCTCCTCCAGGGCGTCCAAGTTGTCCTGCCGATCGAGCTCGGCTTCTGTTTCTTCGTACATGTGCACTCTCGGTGAGTCATGAATTATGTCGCAGGGCAGAACTGCCTCTGCGCCGTACACCATAAAAAATGGTGTGTATCCGGTGGTGCAATTTGGCGTGGTCCGCAGCCCCCATAGCACGGAGTCGAGCTCCTCTACCCAGTGCGTGTTAGATTCCTTGAGGGACCGCACCAGTCTGGGTTTAATGCCGCTCATGATAAGACCATTTGCACGTTCGACCTGGCCGTTAGTTTGTGGGTGATAGACGGAAGCATAATCGAGCTTGATGCCCATGTTTTTGCACCAGAGTTTTACCTCGTCAGCGGTAAAGTTTGTACCGTTATCGGTTATGATGCTGCGGGGGACGCCATAACGGTGTACAACCCCAGATATGAAGTCTATCACAGGTCCAGATTCGGCCGTTTTAACAGGCTTGGCTTCTATCCATTTGGTGAATTTATCCACCATGACCAGTAAGTATTTTTTCCTATCGGTCCCACCTTTAAGGGGTCCGACCATGTCAAGCCCCCAGACCGCAAAAGGCCAGGTGATGGGTATAGTTTGGAGTGCGGTGGGTGGCATATGGCTTTGGTTGGCAAAAAGTTGGCAACCAGCGCATCGTTGGACTAGGTCCTGAGCGTCTGCCTGGGCCGTCGGCCAATAAAAGCCTGTACGGAAAGCCTTGCTAACAAGGGACCGAGCAGCAGCGTGGTGACCACCGAGTCCGGCATGAATTTCAGCCAGAAGGTTCCGCCCTTCCTCTTTGGAGATGCACCTTTGAAGGACTCCGATAGTGCTTTTCTTATAAAGCTCTCCCTCATGGACTCTATAGGCTTTAGATCGCCGCACTATGCAGCGGGCCTCGTTTTGGTCCTCCGGGAGTTCCTGCCTAGTAAGGTAGGCTAGGAATGGTTCTGTCCACGGGGCGATGACCGCCATTATTACGTGGGCTGAAGGTGTAATTTCATTGGCAGAGCCTCCAATTGTGTCAGACTGTTCGGCATCGAGTGGTGCGGCTGGGTCCGGGCTGTTATTTGCGGGTTCCCCCTCCCATGCTACGGATGGCTTGAACAATCTTTCCAAAAAGATGTTGGGGGGACTGCATTGCGTTTTGCTCCGATGCGTGCCAGGACGTCCGCTGCTTGATTGTTTTCTCGGGCTATATGGTGAAACTCCAGCCCTTCGAAACGAGCTGACATTTTTAGGACGGCGTTTTGGGTCCTTGGCATCGAAGTCTCCATTTATTTGGGATATCGCGAGGTTTGAATCCCCGCGTACCTCTAGGCGCTGGATACCCATGGATACTGCTATCCGGAGACCATGTAGGAGGGCCTCATATTCGGCTGCATTGTTGGAATCCATGTACATGATTTGGAGCACATATTGGACTGTGTCTCCTGTGGGGGACGTCAGGACGACGCCAGCCCCCAGTCCGGCCAACATTTTGGAGCCGTCGAAATGCATAATCCAGTTTGAATATGTGCCGTACTCTTTAGGGAGCTCGGCCTCCGTCCATTCTGCGACGAAGTCGGCCAAAACTTGTGATTTAATAGCTCGCCGTGGCTTATAGGTTATATCGAACGAGAGAAGCTCGATGGCCCATTTTGCAATCCGGCCCGTTGCGTCGCAGTTGTTGATAATATCGTTGAGTGGTACTTCCGAGGCTACTGTTATGGAACACTCTTGAAAGTAGTGTCGTAGCTTCCGGGATGCCATGAATACCGCGTATGCAATCTTTTGATAATGCGGGTACCGTGATTTGCATGGAGTGAGGACAGTGGATACGTAGTAGACCGGCCTTTGAAGGGGGAATTTGTGTCCATCCGTTTCCCGCTCGACAACGAGCACTGCGCTGACAACTTGATGTGTTGCTGCAATGTACAATAACATTGGTTCGCCGGTGTTCGGCGCGGCCAGGACTGGGTTTGTTGCCAATATGGCTTTTATTTCATCAAGTCCGGCCGTGGCGGCCTCCGTCCACTCGAAGTGTTCGGTGCGCCGAAGGAGGCGATAGAGGGGTAGTGCCTTTTCTCCCAAGTGGGAGATGAAGCGGCTTAAAGCCGCCACGCATCCGGTTAATTTTTGTATTTGTTTGAGGTCCTTTGGGATATCCAATTGTGACAAAGCTCGGATCTTGGCTGGATTTGCTTCAATTCCTCTACCGGATACAATGAAGCCCAAGAGCTTTCCGGCTGGAACGCCGAAGACGCATTTTTCCGGGTTGAGCTTGATGTCATATTTTCGGAGGTTATCGAATGTAAGCCTCAAGTCGTCTACTAGAGATTCGACATGTCTTGATTTTACGACCACATCATCAACATACGCCTCCACTGTTTTGCCGATCTGATTTTCCAGACATGTCTAGATCATGCGCTGATATGTTGCGCCGGCGTTTTTCAGCCCGAAGGGCATTGTGTTGAAGCAGAATGGGCCGTATGGTGTGATGAATGCTGTTGCGACTTGGTCTGATTCTGCCATCTTGATTTGATGGTATCCGGAGTATGCGTCGAGGAAACACAACGAGTCGTGTCCTGCGGTGGCATCGATAATTTGATCGATACGGGGGAGGGGGAAGGGATCCTTTGGGCAAGCCTTGTTGAGGTCTTTAAAATCGACACACAGGCGCCAGGATTTGTCCTTCTTTGGTACCATCACCAAGTTTGCTAGCCAGTCTGGATGTTTTATGTCTCTAATGAATCTGGCCTCCAATAGCTTGGCTAGCTCCTCTCCCATAGCCTGTCTCTTGGCTTCAGAAAAACGCTGAAGGGCTTGTTTGACAGGTTTGAATCCTTTTAGGATATTTAAGCTGTGTTCGGCCAGCCTGCGTGGGATCCCTGGCATGTCTGAAGGGTGCCAGGCGAAAATGTCCCAGTTCTCTCGTAGGAACTCTCGCAGTGCGGTCTACATCAGGGTTCAGTCGTGCCCCGATGGAAGCTGTTTTATTGGGGTCCGTTGGATGGACCTGGAATTTGACTATTTCGTCAGCTGGCTTGAAGGATGTGGATTTGGATCTCTTATCGAGTATCACATCATCCCTGTTAACCGTGGAGCGCAGCGCAGTCAGTTCCTCGGCCGCTAAGGCTTCGGATAGTGCCTCAAGGGCTAATGCGGCCGTCTTGTTTTCGGCGCGGAGTGCTACGTCCGGATCACTAGCTAGAGTGATAATTCCGTTCGGCCCGGGCATCTTAAGCTTCATGTACCCGTAATGGGGTATTGCTTGGAAGATTGAGAATGCTTCCCGTCCCAGTAAAGCGTGATATCCGCTTTTGAACGGGGCCACCTGGAACGTGACTTCTTCGGACCTGTAATTATCCGGCGTGCCGAACACCACATCTAGTGTGATTTTTCCTGTGCAGCGCGCTTCCCGACTGGGGATTATTCCTCTAAAGGTTGTGCTGCTTCACTTGATGCGGTTCCAGTCTATTTCCATTTTTTGAAGGGTTTCCTCATAAATGAGGTTCAGTCCGCTGCCTCCATCCATGAGCACCTTGGTGAGGCGAAAGCCGTCCACTATGGGACTGAGGACCAATGCGGCTAGTGCTCGGGCTGTTCAGAATCTAGGTTCATCACTTGCGTTGAAGGTAATAGCAGTGTCGCTCCATGGATTTATTGTTGCAACTTGATAGACTTCGGCGAGGCTGCGGAGTGTTCTTTTTCGCATACTGTTTGATGCGAAAGTCTCGAAGACTATGAGAACGGTACTGGTGTCCTTGGGCTGGCTTTCTGCGGCCTCCAGAATTAAGAGGTCCTCGCCAATTTTGGCCACCTGCCGGAGTATCCAACATGCTCTAAGGCTGTGAGTTGGTGTGGCGTCCTCTGTACTGTGGATTCTATAGGGTCCATCAAGCCACCTTTCCAGTACGATTCCATGCCCTGTAGAGGGTTTTGGCTTTTTGGTGTTTATCCCGGGTGTCCTATGATGATGCACCCTCTTAGTTCGGACGGGATTACTATTCAAGGCCGGATTATCCCAAAATTTTATTTCGATTTTCCAGGCGCTTTCCATCACACAGTATTTTTGTACTATGGACGACAAGTCAGCGAAGCGTGTAATATCACGACGACTTACGGAGTTAAGGATTCCCTCGTCCGTGCAATTACTGCAGAAAATTGAGATTGCGTCTCCCTCGCGGCAATCCTTTATCCTGTTCATAACCAGGAGGAATCTGGCCCAGTAATGATGTACTGTTTCCTCGGGCCTCTGCCTGATTTGGGAGAGATCGCTTATGTTCGGGTGGGCGGGTGTCGTTGAATCTGAAACCTCACCCAATCCAAGATTCGGAGGCCGAAGAGTTTCCGAACTCTGAAGTTCGGATTCTTGGATGTTGTCCAACGAATCTAGCCCATTGCCTGATCCTAAGCTCAGGTCTTGAGTTACATCCTCCTCTCCGCGGGTATCCGGCTTGGAGGAGTCGGGAATTCGGATGTAGCTAGTCCTTAAAATAGATGAAGGGTCGCCGCACTGCGCCTCTACCACGGCAACGTGGTGGGTGACTTGGGGAGAGTTAATTTTTCTTAGATCGGGTTTAAGCCCAACCTGGTCGTAATCCGTAGCGACCGCCAGGGTGGCGATGCGATCCAAGAGCTCGTTTACGGAAGAGAGCTCCATTGGATCTAGCTGCTCGACGAGCTCCGAGCCGACGTGTAGGTTGCTTTTGATGACCCGAGAGGTCACCGTCGGCGCAACAGCCGAACAGGCGGTCATGAGGAAACCACCTAGCCGGAGAGTTTGGCCGACAGCCAAGGCTCCCTTAGCAACGGTGCCGTCTTTAAATATGGGAGGAGGCGTCCTTCCTGATTGCGACGGCACAAAGGAACTCTCAATGAAAGCACCAATATCGGTGTCAAAACCGGCGGATCTCGGGTAGTGGGTCCCGAACTGTGTGTCTAGGCCGGATGGTAACAGGAGGCAGGGAACACGATGTTTTACCCAGGTTCGGGCCCTCTCGATGGAGGTAAAACCCTACGTCCTGCTTGATTAATATTGATGATATGGGTAGTACAAGAGTAGATCTACCACGAGATCAAGGAGGCTAAACCCTAGAAGCTAGCCTATGGTATGATTGTTGTATATGGAGTTGATGTCCTACGGACTACAACCCTCCAGTTTATATAGACACCGGATAGGGTTAGGGTTACACAGATTCGGTTACAATGGTAGGAGATCTTGAATATCTGCATCGCCAAGCTTGCCTTCCACGCCAAGGAAAGTCCCATCCGGACATGGGACGAAGTCTTCAATCTTGTATCTTCATAGTCCAGGAGTCCGGCTGAAGGTATAGTCTGGCTACCCGAACACCCCCTAATCCAGGACTCCCTCACCGACCTAGGAGTCATTTCCAATGCGATGGGCCTAATGACTCTCTTCTCTGACAACACTGGAGCTATTGCCCTTGCCAAGGATCCCAGGTTTCACAAGAAGACCAGGCATATCAAGCGTCGCTTCAACTCCATTCATGAATATATTCAAGATGGAGACATAGATATTTGTAAAGTGCATATGGATCTGAATGTCGCAGATCCGTTGACTAAACCTCTTCCACGAGGAAAACATGATCAACACCAGAACTCTATGGGTGTCCTAGATTATTGACTCTAGTGCAAG
Source organism: Triticum urartu (assembly GCF_003073215.2). Taxonomy (NCBI): domain Eukaryota; kingdom Viridiplantae; phylum Streptophyta; class Magnoliopsida; order Poales; family Poaceae; genus Triticum; species Triticum urartu. Next base: position 32,517,865 of record NC_053025.1, read on the forward strand.
TGGGAGACTGTTGGAAATATGCCCTAGAGGCAATAATAAATTGGTTATTATTATATTTCCTTGTTCATGATAATTGTCTATTGTTCATGCTATAACTGTATCAACCGGAAACCGTAATACATGTGTGAATACAAAGATCATAATATGTCCCTAGTAAGCCTCTAGTTGACTAGCTCGTTGATCAATAGATGGTCGTGGTTTCCTGACCATGGACATTGGATGTCGTTGATAACGGGATCACATCATTGGGAGAATGATGTGATGGACAAGACCCAATCCTAAGCGTAGCACAAGATCGTGTAGTTCATTTGCTAAAGCTTTTCTAGTGTCAAGTATCATTTCCTCAGACCATGAGATTGTGCAACTCCCGGATACCATAGGAATGCTTTGGGAACATCACAACGTAACTAGGGTGGCTATAAAGGTGCACTACAGGTATCTCCGAAAGTGTCTGTTGGGTTGGCACGAATCGAGACTGGGATTTGTCACTCCGTATGACGGAGAGGTGTCTCTGGGCCCACTCGGTAATGCATCATCATAATGGGCTCAATGTGACTAAGGAGTTGGTAACGAGATCATGCGTTACGGAACGAGTAAAGAGACTTGCCGGTAACGAGATTGAACGAGGTATGGGGATACCTACGATCGAATCTCGGGCAACTAACATACCGATGGACAAAGGGAATTGCATACAGGATTGATTCAATCCCCGACATCATGGTTCATCCGATGAGAGCATCGTGGAACATGTGGAAGCCAACATGGGTATCCAGATCCCGCTGTTGGTTATTGGCCGGAGAGATGTCTCGGTCATGTCCGCATGGTTCCCGAACCCGTAGGGTCTACACACTTAAGGTTCGGTGAAGCTAGAGTTGTTATGGGAAATAGTATGTGGTTACCGAAGGTTGTTCGGAGTCCCGGATGAGATCCCGGACGTCACTAGGAGTTCCGTAATGGTCCGGAGGTGAAGAATTATATATGGGAAGTCCAGTTTAGTTGCCGGAATAATTTTGGGGGTTATAAGTATTGTATGGGGACCATTGAGAGGTGTCCGGGGGTCCACCGGGTGGGGCCACCTGCCCGGTGGGCCAAGTGGGCTGAACAAAGGAGGAAACCAGTCCCTGGTGGGCTGGTGCGCCCCCAAGGGCCCAAGGCGCCTAGGGTTGAAAACCCTAGGGGGTGGGGGCGCCTCCCACCTAACTTGGGGGGTAAGTCCCCCCCTTGGCCACCGCCCCCTCTCCCTTCACCCTACAAATAGAGGGGGGGTGGGAGGGCTGCCGTACCCTTCCCCTGGCGCAGCCCTCCCGCTCTCCAACACCTCCTCCTCCTCCTCCATAGTGCTTGGCGAAGCCCTGCCGGAGAACCACGAGTTCCATGACCACAACGCCGTCGTGCTGTCGGAGTTCTTCCTCAACTTCTCCTCTCCCCTTGCTGGATCAAGAAGGAGGAGACCTCCCCGGGCTGTACATGTGTTGAATGCGTAGGCGCCGTCCGTTCGGCGCTAGATCGGATCTTCTGCGATTTGAATCGCCGCGAGTACGACTCCATCATCCGCGTTCCTTGTAATGCTTCCGCTTAGCGATCTTCAAGGGTATGAAGATGCACTCCCTCTCTCTCGTTGCTAGTATCTCCTAGATTGATCTTGGTGACACGTAGGAATTTTTTTGAATTATTACTACGTTCCCCAACATATATATATATATATATATATATACGTAGGGCAGCCTAGCAGCTAACCGACCTGTACTAGTAATACTAATCCTACTTGGTTTCATATATGCTTTACTACTCGGACACATACGCAGACGTACTAGGATCTCAGATTTAATCCCAATAAGTACTATTGCTTCCTTCTCCAAAATATTTTACTGGCTCTCTCACCCAATTGCCAAAGATATGTCGTTGATGGTAATGTGGTGTTTATTCATTGAGAAGCTCCGCCACTTGCCGGCGTCAGGACTAGCAGTAGGACGCCCCTGTTGGCCTAGGTGTCAGCCGGTGTCATCATCGTGTTCCTTACCTCATCGAGTCTCTTGGTTTGTTTCCTTCTGCGCCGTCGGAAGCGAAATCACATGGCGAGACAAGTCGATACTTTTGACGATCATCCATTGGAAGAGGACTTCGAGAAAGGGACTGGGCCCAAGCGGTTTCGATATAGCGATCTTGTCGTCGCCACCAGCAACTTCTCGGACCAGGTGAAGCGGGATGAAGGTGGTTTCTGTCATGGAATTGTCACGGTAGATGTCCTAGTGTGAGGACTTAGTTGTGAGGCCAACACATCTATGTGGTAGCTTGAGAGGGGTTGATCTGGACGAGAGACCCAATACCCAAGACAAGGATTTAGACAGCTTCGGGCCCCGGGAAACATCATCCGGTAAAAGCCCTACATGCTGTTTGTGGCTAGGTCTCATTATGCTCATGAGGGAGACGCCGCATAAGCCGGCTCCCCTTTGTTGTGTCTAGCCTTATCTATTATTTTCTGTCTTGTCCCTCTTGGGGAGCCCTGCCCCTCCTTATATAAGTTGAAGGGGCGGGTTACATGACTAGTCCTAGTAGGATTAGGATTACTCTATTACAAGCGGAGTCCTAGTCTTGCTTCTTTTGTAAGGGAATATTCACTATGCTTCCCTCTTAAGCCGTCCCATCATAACATAAGCCGGCCTTCTGGGCCTTGGTCCTAGTCTTCTATCTGACCCGCCGTCAGGGCTATCCGTGAGTCGCCAGGCTCGCGAGTCGTCAGACCAGTGAGCCGCCAGACTCGTGAGTCACCAATCCTCCGACGGGTTACCAATAAAACGCCAAGTCCGGTTGGGTCATACTTCTGGCCGGGTCATACCGCGGGGTATATCCCCAACATTAGCCACCATTTTAATTTGGATTTATCCATGTTAAACTGATCCTGTAAAATAAACACAAGAACAAACTTGATAGGTTGTGCTCTGGGTTAAATATTTTCATGAACCGGCACCTGATCATCCTTAAGTCCTTGTCATTTCCTCCTGGCTGCGCATTCATGATCTCATAGCAAATCTCCTTTAGCATATGTGTTCAAACATTACTAATACAAAAAATCCGGGCACTTCTTATGAAAAATCCGGGTCAATAGGCCAGCTTCATAACCAATTTGCTGACATTGGCTTCTTGTAGAGAAATATTATAAGAAATAATCCATTTGAGTCGGCCTTCAATGGTCTGACTTGACAAAAATATGGGTCTTGAAATATTCAACTGATATTCAGCCGGCTTAAAGATGTAGATCTTGCCGATTCATGATTGTCAAAATTACCGGGTTATAAACAAATGATGTCGAGTCATAATTGTTACAGACACCGTGTCAATCTGGTCTGCTCAAAACTGAGAATTTGAAGATTTTTCTCCCTTATATGTATATCACCTATAGCCCCCAAGTGACGGGTTGTCATGCTTGCAGCAACCTAGTTCTTATAATTGCCTTATGCTCATAAAAACTTCAACCAGTGTAGCCCCCAAGGGCTGGGTCATTATGCAATAATTAGCAGGGACTTTTGCATATAATTCATTGATAATAACATCATATGATGTAATCTCCACCATGGGGCTTGAACCCACGTCCACAAGGTTAAGAGCTTTGTACTCTACCAACTGAATAGTAGATCTTTTCAATATAACGGATTAAGGCTTGTGTAACTTGAAGTTTTGACATGAGCAATTGGTAACCACTAAGGGCTGGCTCATTATAATGTGATGAGTCGGATCTTCAATAAAGTGAGCCAAAAAATGACTTTGCATTAGCCCCCAAGTGCCATGGTGCATGCTGGCAGTGACATGGGACTTGCATATTTTATGTAATCTCAATTTGAATAATGTAGCCCCCAAGTGCCGGGTCGTAAGCCTGCAGCGACTCGGGACTATTTCTTCCATTGTAGAATAAATCATATCCATTGATAAAATAATAACCATTCGCCAAAGCGACTTTGAATACCTCATCTGTTGACAAGTAAATCCAGAGTTTTAAATACCAGGCGGCTCTTGGCCGATGGCAATTTAATACGCCTCCATTGTAAACCAGATTTTTTATAACCCGACGGCTTATAGCTTTTGAGAAAATCCAGAACCATAGAATTGGCTCATATTGCCGGCCTACATCTCCGTATCCAATAAGGGCAATAATCCAATGATTGATAAGCGCATGATTCCAATGGCGCAATCCAAAATATACCGGCGACTTAAAATCCATAGCCAGGGCCGGTTTAAACATAATCAAATATCATACCTGTGATATTGAATTGTATTGCCGGCTTATGATACCTGTGCAGTAAGGGTGATAACTCAATCTTTAGAAGCCAAAACTTCCAAATGTTTATGATTGTCATATGCTGGCGACTTTTGTCGGCGTTCTGGGAACGGGGGTCCCCAGACTTGCCTGCCTGCGGCCTGCAGCGTGGCCAAGCTAGCAGGCCGTACGGCCCATCTTCATCAACAAGGCATCCAAGACCCTCGCGAGGGTCTAGGCCTCGCAAGGCGGACGATGCAAGACCTCCTCTGGAGTGGCCTAGCCAGGAAGGCTCACGAGGAGCAGAGATATCAAGGCAGGGCAAACCTCACGAGGCTCTCGTGACATGAGCCATGACGAACGGCACCAGGCGGGCGCCAGGCGGGCGCCAGCGCGTGCATCGTCCTTGTTTCCTCTTTGGTGCTAAGGAGGCCAGCGCAGGCGAAGAGTACCGAGGCATCAGGCAAAGGTTGCTATATTGGTGCAACGAGACCAAGTCCAGGAGGACGGCAAGGCGGAGGTCATCGTGGAGCCCAAGACAGTGTCACCCCGGAGCTTTTCACAGACGAAGACCACTGTTGTCAGGATAGCTTGTACTAGCTGTCCCCTTTCAAATTTGCCCGCCGTTGTTGGATCCCTTCCCGCTCGATATTTGGGAAGAGGACCAGGGCCTCTATAAATAGGACTAGCCACCACAGTAGGGGGCAATTGATCTCGAACTGGTTCAGATCATCCTCAACTACACAAGCACAAGAACACCTCAACCTCAGGAGGCTGTTCTTCCCTTGTACTGTTCATCATCAGCCCAAGAGGCAATCCACCACCACCACACTGGAGTAGGGTATTACACCACAACGGTGGCCTGAACCAGTATAAACCTCGTGTCTTTCTGTGTTGCGATTTCGTCGAGTTCGTCCGCGAGATCTTAGCGAGCTAGAACGTAGATCGGTAGGAGGGGAAGACTTCATGCGCACCCCAGTGTTCGAACCTTAAGGGTTTGCCGGAACCCCACATCCGACATTTGGCGCGCCAGGTAGGGGTGCGCCGGAGCTTCTCTCCACCGACCTGCGCCCCGTGCCACCGCGCTTCGCTCCCATGGCAGGTGCCCCGCCACCCACCTCTGCGGCCGACACCAGCAGCAGGGAGTCTGGGTACCGAGCCCTGGCCCCCGCCCTGCGGCGAGTGCAGTGGCCAACCAAGTTCAAGCCGGAGATGCCGCCGCGTTACGATGGCGTGGCAGACCCGGTGCTGTTCCTGCAGGCGTACGAGGAGGCCATCCTCGAGGCCGGAGGTGACGACAAGATCATGGCCAACTGGTTCCCCATGGCCCTCGCCGGCGAGCCACGCGCCTGGCTGCTCAACTTCCCGGGGTCCACGGTGGCGTCCTAGGGGGAACTCCGTGACCTCTTCACCACGCGTTACGCGGTGCCGGTGCACCATGCAGTCGCGGCACTACTGGGTGGATCTCAAGCACCGCCTTCAGATCACCACATCAAACCTTTCTTCTGTCAGATTGGGGCAGCCTCCAAGCGCCCGGGGGCTCCGCCGGGTTGGGCTGCGCCGGAGGCTGACCTCACCTTTGGCTCGGAAGACCACCCCGACTCCACTACTGGCTTCGGCATGCTCCCAATGCTCTGCACGCCCACCATCTGCAACGTGGCCGTCACCAAGACCCTCATTGACGGCGGTGCCGGCCTCAACTTGCTCTCCGTAGAATCCTTCAGCCTTCTCCACGTGCCTCCCGAGCGGCTCAATCTCAGCAAGCCTTTTTCGGGAGTAGGTGGTGGAGCTGCCCACTCTCTAGGGCAGATCCGCCTCCCTGTCACTTTCGACACACGCGACAACTACCGCACTGAGCTGGTGGACTTCGACATCGCTCGCATCGGTCTTCCGTACAACGCCATCCTCGGGTACCCAGCTCTCGCTCAGTTCATGGCGGCGACCCATCCGGCCTACAACCTCATGAACATGCCAGGAAGCAACACTACAAAAAAAGACACATCCGTGACATTTTGGACCGAACGATTTTTTTTCCTGTCATACATATGACACTTCTATGACGATAATTGTGACAAAACCTGGTATCATCATAGATGTGGTGGGCTCCTACTTCTATGATAAAAAATCATGACAGAAAATGGGCTTTTCATCCTGGGCGGGCCGGAGACGCAGCTGCATGGCATTCTTTGGGCCGTCCATGACAGAAAAAACCGTGGTAGAAGCGAGGGGGAGGAAAATTTCAGGGAGTTCCCGGTTACGGTGGGAGGTCGGGGGCCGAGCGATGCGCGTTTCTCTCGTACACGCACGCGCATGTGTGCAAGGCGTTGGCTCTAACTGAACTTGTCATGGATTTGTCACGACAGATGTCCTTAGTGTCAGGACTTAGTCGCGTGGCCAACGCATCTATGCGGTAGCTTGAGAGGGGTTGATCGGGACGAGAGACGCAACACACAAGACAAGGATTTAGACAGCTTCGGGCCCCGGGAAACATCATCCGGTAATAGGCCTACATGCTGTTTGTAGCTAGATCTCATTATGCTCATCAGGGAGACGCCGCATAAGCCAGCTCCCCTTTAGTTGTGTCTAGCCCTAGAGATTATTGTTTCTTCTTACTTGTCCCTCTTGGGGTGCCCTGCCCCCTCCTTATATAAGTTGGAGGGGCGGGTTACATATGGAGTCCTAGTAGGACTAGGGCTAGTCTATCTTTTCTTACAAGTTGAATACAAGTCCGGGTCTTGCTTCCGCGTAAAGGAAATATTTGTCATCCCTTTCCTCTTAAGCCGGCCCACCATAACATGAGCCGGCCTTCTGGGCCTTGGGCCTAGTCTTCTATCTGACCCGCCATCGGGGTCATCCGTGAGTCGTCAGGTTCGTGAGTCGTCTGACCAGTGAGCCGCCAGACCCGTGAGTCGCCAGTCCTCCGGCGGGTCATCGGTGAAGCGCCAAGTCCGACCGGGTCATACTTCCGGCCGGGTCATACCGCAGGGTATATCCCCAACATTAGCCCCCAGTTTAATTTGGATTTATCCATGTTAAACTAATCTGCAATGTAAACACAAGAACAAATTTGACAGGTTGTGTTCTGAGTTAAATATTCTTTGTAAGCCGGCACTTGATCAGCCTTAAGTCCTTGTCATCTCCTTCTTGATATGTATCCATAATCTCATAGCAAATCTCTTTAGCAGATATGTTCAAATTTTGCCAATACAAAAAATCCAGATACTTCCTTTGAAAAATCGGGGTCAACAGGCCAGCTTCAGAGTCAATTTGCTGACATTGGTCTCTTGTTGAGAAATATTGTAAGAGATAATCCACTTGAGTCGGCTTTCAATGCTCTGACTTGAAAAAATATTGGTCTTCAAATATTCAACTTATATTCAGCCGGCTTAAAGATGTAGATCTTGCCGATTTATGACTGCCAAAATTGCCGGGTTATAAACAAATGATGCCGGGTCATGTAGCTGATGCCGGTTTAATCTTAAGATGACGCCGGGTCATAAAATTTGTAGATTTCTCCGATAATAATATAATACCAGATTTTCTCAAAACTGAGAACTTGAAGTTATTCCTCTCTTATATGCATATCACCTGTAGCCCCCAAGTGCCGGGTTGTCATGCTTGCAGCAACCTGGGACTTGTAATTGCCTTATGCTCATAAAAATTTCAACCAGTGTAGCCCCCAAGGGCCGGGTCATTATGAAATAATGAGCTGGGAGTTTGTAAATATGATCATGTAAACTTGAGCAGCAACGTGTAGCCCCCAAGGGCCGGCTCAGTAAGATATTACTGAGCTGGGACTTTGTATATGATTCACTGATAATAACATCATATAATATAATCTCCACCATGGGGCTTGAACCCACGTCCACAAGGTTAAGATCTTTGTACTCTACCAACTGAATAGTGGACCGTTCAATATAATGGATTAATGCTTGTGTACCTTGAATTTTTGACAACAGCAATTGGTAGCCCCCAAGGGTTGGCTCATTACAATGTGATGAGTCGGGTCTTCAATAATTTGAACAAAAAGTGACTTTACATTAGCCCCCAAGTGCCATGGTGCATGCTGGCAGTGACATGGGACTTGCATATTCGATGTAATCTCAATTTGAATAATGTAGCCCCCAAGTGCCGGGTCGTAAGCGTGCAGCGACTCGGGACTATTCCTTCCATTGTAGAATAAATCATATCCATCGATAAAATAATAGCCATTGCACCAAATCGACTTTGAATACCTCATCTGTTGATAAGTAAATCTAGAGTTTAAATACCCGGCGGCTCTTGGCCGATGGCGATTTAATATGCCTCCATTGTAAGCCGGAATTTCTATAACCCGGCAACTTATAGCCTTTGAGAAAATCCAGAATTGATAATCCTTTTGAGACACCAATTTCAATCTTTGATGATGGGCTTGAACTTAATCATTTATGTAAGTCATAGCTCTGTAAATCCTGCATAGAATTTAAACAACTTATGCCCTGGCGACTTAACGTCAAAGTCCAGGGCGGGTAACCACCCAAATGTAGTCTTATCCCGCACACAAGTAGATCACAAGATCCCTTGGCGGTTTACCGCAGGGCGGGTCATAATATCTCACATATAACCACTATAATATTGAATTTGTACTACCGGTTTACATGACCTGTGCAGTAAGGGCAATAACCCAATGCTTAGAAGCCAATGCTTCCACATAGATGATGATTGTCATAAGCTGGCGATTTATCATTGAAAATCAAGTCGGATTAAATAGAAACCACTCATATACACTTTATATATGATCAAAAAAGCCTTAAGTAAAATCCAAAAAATTGTTCGCAAAAAGAGACTTCAAAATTTTTGAGGCTTCTGATTCGAATACGATCAGAAAACCATTCCAAAGGGGTTAAGCTAAGATTCGAATACAATCATATAGCCCCTAGTGGCTTTGGCGTTGCCGATCAAGAGGGTACCGACAGCTATGTTCTCTTTGGTTCGAATACGACCTATGTTTGAACAGGAAGCCCCCAAATGACCTTGAGAGTTGTTTAATGACGCTGATTCAAATACGATCCACGTTGGACCCAAAGGGGTTGAGCTATGATTCGGATACGATCAAGAAGCCCCCTAGTGGGTTTGGCAGTGTGCCAATCAAAAGGGTACCGACAGCTATGTTCTCTTTGGTTCGAATACGACCTATGTTTGAACAGGAAGCCCCCAAGTGATCATGAAGTTTAACGGCTAGATTCGAATACGATCGTGAGCCAGACCAAAGGGAAAGCCGGATTCGAATACGATAAGCCCCGTTTTGGTCATTTTAAAGCAGGGTACCTATGTTTGATTTGTGCCTTGCAACAGACTCTCTTTGGTCCCTTTAATTTTTCCTGAGAACTCGAACTTGCGAGAGATTAATTCTTTTTGAACCGGAACTTTAAACCGAATTTAAAAGCTTCAAAACTTTGTGAGAGACAAATTTACCTTGAGCCGGATTTTGAACCGGATTTGAGAGCTTCAAAGCATTGTGGTAGATAAATTTCCCTTGAACCGGTTTTTAAACTGGATATTAAGAGCTTCAGTGCTTTGTGGGAGAGAGATGTCTTTTGAACCGGATTTTAACCCAGAATTCTCATTTTGAGCCGGAAATCTTCTGACGGCCTTTAAATTTTCATCGATCTTGCAGTAATCTCCGGGCCCGGGTTATTTTTCCCTTCAATGACCCAGAGTTCTTGAATTCATTGAAACCAGCTAATTTTGCCGAGTCATACCATTGTAGCCCCCTAGTCTCAAGACGACTAGAGGAGTTGGCTTGAGATTCTCCATATTTGACCAGAGCAGAAGGTGTATATCATCGGCGTTGATAGTGCGATGTGAATCCACAGAAGGTTGAGGTGACTGCGGCGGGTTATAAATAATCCCGTACGAGCCGTGTCAGCAACTCGGCCAATGGTTCCTTCCAACTGGTTGTTTGAAGTTAACTAAACTGTGGTGGCGGCGACTTGCACGCCTGCCCATTGAACCGTCCAGTGCAGACGGCGGCTGATATATATGATAATTTGCCTCCAATTTGTTGGAAGAAAACCGGGCTTCCCAAGTAGTGACTTGCTCATACTCAATAACAGCTCATGCAGACAGGTGCGGCCCAGTGTGTTGATGTAGACCAGGCCGCAAGAGATGGACGGTGAAGACGACCGCAACATCTGAGGTGGCACAGACAGATGAACCGGCCGCGGCGTTGTAAACCGGTGCGGACGGGCAAGTTGTCCTCCTTGTTGTAAGCCGGCGTAGTCGCGAAAAACGGCCACAACGTTGTAAGCCGGTGTGGGAGTCCGTTGAGTAAGACGACCACCTGTGCTAAAATATGTTGGCGTGCCTCCATCTCCGCGGTATAATATCACTTTTTGTCATAAATAATTGCCCTGCATAAACAATATTGCAGACCAAGGCAAAGACAAACTTGTTCTTTGACAAAAACAACATGTGCTAATAAAACAAACTTGGATGGATATCACCTGATTTGTTTGGATGACGAATGACCCATTTATCACGACAGAGGTAGCTCAGGCAGACTAGTGACTCAATATAGTTCCGTTGGCTCAGGCAGTCCGGCGACTTAATATAACCCCGGCGGCTCAAAGAGGCAAGGGCGGCTTACCGCAGCTCCGGCGGGTTGATGTAGATTAAGCTGCACGGGCGGCGACTTGAGCATACCTGATATGTTAGGATGGAATTTAACCGCCGCGGAGTTGATGATTACTACGGTGAAGTTGAAACAAATCACGAGCGAGTCGGTCGCGGGAGCAGACAGATGAGCCGACCGCGGTGTTGTAAGCCGGTGCGAGCAAGTTTGTCCTCCTTGTTGTAAGCCAGTGTGGATGTGTGAACCGGCCGCGGGAGCGGACGGGCGAGTCGTCCGTGGCGTTGTAAGCCGGTGCGGTTGCGAAAATCGGCCGTGGGGTTGGAAACGACACGGATGCAGGCAAGTCGGCCATGGGCACGGACAATGAGTCATCGCGTGTGTTGAGGTAGCAAGGGTGGCAACCTGCGCAAGATGAGCGCTAGTGCAAAAATAATATTTTCCCATGCTCCTTTTGTGACACCTTTTTGTAAGGGATAATGGTCCTGCAAAAAAATATCATAGACCAAGTAATTGTTCTTTGACAAAAAATAATATGCCTTAGTAAAAGGAGTTGATGTAGAAGCCCTCCGTGATCGAATCCCCCTCCAGCAGATCACCAGAAAAGGTCCCAAGATGGGATCTCACAGGTACAGAACGTTGCGGCGGTGGAAATGTTGTTTCGTGGCTCTCCCGGATGTTTTCAGGGTATAAGAGTATATATAGGAGAAAGAAGTAGGTCGGTGGAGCTACAAGGGGCCCACGAGGGTGGGGGATGCACCTACCCCCCTGGGCGTGCCCTCTTGCCTCGTGGCCGCCTCGTTGCGTCTCTAACTTCCACTCCAAGTCTCCTGGATTGCGTTCGTTCCAAGAAAGATCCTCGCGAAGGTTTCGTTCCGTTTGGATTCCGTTTGATATTCCTTTTTTGCGAAACACTGAAATAGGAAAAAACAGCAACTGGCACTGGGCCTCCGGTTAATAGGTAGTCCCAAAAATAATATAAAAGAGCATATTAAAGCCCATTAAACATCCAAAACAGATAATATAATAGTATGGAACGATCAAAAATTATAGATACGTTGGAGACGTATCACGTGGCAGTGGTGACTGCACAGCGAAGCTCGCTGAGGAGTTGTCGTAGCCAGATGCATTCGGCCACAGCATTGGCCACGCCATGGTATTATGCCTCCGCACTGGAGTGGGAGACAGTGGCCTGGCTCTACGAAGACCAAGAGACCAGCGTGTCACCGAGGAAGACACAGTAGCCGAAGGTCGAATGACGCGTGTCGGGGCAGCCGGCCCAATCAGCGACGGTGCCGATCCGGAGATCCAATGTCGAGGATGCAAGAGATGTAAGCCGAGCGAGGTCATGTCGTGCACGTACCGGAGCACATGCTTGATCAGAGCGAGGTGACAATCGCGCGGATCGTGCATGTGCAGGCAGATCTGCTGGACGGCATAGGCGAGCTCAGGGCGCGTCACCGTGAGATACTGTAGCGCACCAGCGAGGCTGCGGTAGTCGGTGGTGTCATCGACGCACGGTCTCGTGGCAGAAGGGAGCTTGGACTTGGTGTCAATGGGCGTCAGAGAAGGCTTGCAGTTGTCCATGTCAGCCGCTCAAGGATGTCATCGGCATACTGTTCTTGAGAGAGGAAGAAGCTGGCGGCCTAGCGCGTGACGTGGATGCCCAAGAAGTAGTGGAGATCTCCGAGGTCCTTCATGGAGAACTCAATGGTGAGCCCGGTGACAATGCGATGAATAAGCGCAGCGGAGCACGCCATGAGGATGATATCATCCACATAGAGAAGAAGGTACGCGGCATCCGCCCCGCGGGTGAGCGTGAATGGTGAGGTGTCCGAGCGCGTCATTGTGAAGCCGAGACTGGCGAGGAAGGCGGCGAAGCGAAGGAACCACGCGTGCGGTGCCTGTTTCAAGCCGTAGAGGGACTTGGACAGGCGGCAAACGTGATCGGGCTTGGCTTCGTCCATGAAGCCGGTGGGCTCTAAGCAGTACACTTCTTCCTCCAAGTGGCCATGGAGAAAGGCATTCTTCACATCGAGTTGATGGATAGGCCAGTTGCGCGAGGCGGCGAGACTGAGGACAATGCGAATGGTGGCGGGCTTGATGACCGGAGAGAAAGTTTCCACGTAGTCGACGCCAGCGCGCTGGTTGAAGCCACGAACGACCCAATGCGCTTTGTAGCACTTGAGCGTGCCGTTGGCCCATGTCTCATGATGGAAAATCCATTTTCCGGTGATAATGTTGGCGCGCGGCGGCCGCGGGACGAGCTCCCAAGTGCGATTGCTGGTGAGAGCGATGAAATCTTCACGCATGGCGGCGAGCCAATTGGCGTCGCAAAGGGCACCGCGGACCGAGCGAGGAACCAGACAGATGTCGGAGGCGGGAGCAGTGGTGGCCACATAGACATAATCAGCGGTGTACTTGGGATTCGGGCGAAAGACACCGGCGCGAGCGCGGGTGATCATCAATCACGGTGGTGTGGGATGAGAGGAAGGAGGAGAGCCAGGTGGGCTGGCAGAGGAGCGCGCGTGCGCGAGTTTGAATGTGAGGCGTCGGATGAGGATCCAGCAGTCTTGTTCGAACGGGTGGAGTGTGAAACACGCGCGCGCGAATGGTTTGAATCAGGCATGTTGGATGAAGATCCAGCGGTCCCGTTTGAACCGATGGTGGGCGCGTGATCGGGGCAGTTGCTTGGGGGAGGGGAGGTGGGAGCCCGCGCAGGGGCACTCGTGGGCACGTCGTCGGAGTAACCGCGACCCGGAGGAGCGCGGACGGGTGCGGGGACGAGTCATGGGGGTGGAGTCACCGGAGGGGGTGGGAGGCGAGGGGCGGCGAACGAAAAAGTGACCTCGTCGAAGCGAATGTGGCAGGAAGTGAGCACGTGCCGAGAAGTGGGGTCATAGCATCAGTAGCCGCCGTATCAGGCCGGTACCCGAGGAAGACGCAGGCGATCGAGCGGTGATCGAGCTTGTGGCGCGAGGTGGAGGTGGTGTTGGGGTAGCACAAGCAGGCGAACACCCGTAGAATGGAGTAGTCCGGCAGCATGCCGAGGAGGAGTTCATGCGGCGTGCGAGGCGAGCTCGTGGCGTAGGGCTAGTAGTTGAGGAGGAGCGTTGCAGTGGCAAGAGCTTCAGCCCAGAAGCGTGGTGGAAGGGAGGCATGGAAAAGGAGTGCATGGACGCTCTCGTTCAGAGTGAGGAGGATGCGCTCTGCTTTGCCATTTTGTTGGCTGGTGTATGGGCATGTCAGGCGCAGGACGGTGTGATGTCTACTACACAACCTTCTTCTTGTAGACGTTGTTGGGCCTCCAAGTGCAGAGGTTTGTAGGACAGTAGCAAATTTCTCTCAAGTGGATGGCCTAAGGTTTATCAATCCGTAGGAGGCGTAGGATGAAGATGGTCTCTCTCAAGCAACCCTGCAACCAAATAGCAAAGAGTCTCTTGTGTCCCCAACACACCCAATACAATGGTAAATTGTATAGGTGCACTAGTTCGGCGAAGAGATGGTGATACAAGTGCAATATGGATGGTAGATATAGGTTTTTGTAAACTCAAAATATAAAAACAGCAAGGTAACAAGTGGTAAAAGTGAGCACAAACGGTATTGCAATGCTAGGAAACAAGGCCTAGGGTTCATACTTTCACTAGTGCAAGTTCTCTCAACAAATGATAACATAATTGGATCACATAACTATCCCTCAACATGCAACAAAGAGTCACTCCAAAGTCACTAATAGTGGAGAACAAACGAAGAGATTATGGTAGGGTACGAAACCACCTCAAAGTTATTCTTTCCAATCAATCCGTTGGGCTATTCCTATAAGTGTCACAAACAGCCCTAGAGTTCTTACTAGAATAACACCTTAAGACACAAATCAACCAAAACCCTAATGTCACCTAGATACTCCATTGTCACCTCAAGTATCCGTGGGCATGATTATACGATATGCATCACACAATCTCAATTCATCTATTCGAACCAACACATAGAACCTCAAAGAGTGCCCCAAAGTTTCTACCGGAGAATCACGACGAAAATGTGTGCCAACCCCTATGCATAGGTTCCCAAGGTCACGGAACCCGCAAGTTGATCACCAAAACATACATCAAGTGAATCAATAGAATAACCCATTGTCACCACGGTTATCCCATGCAAGACATACATCAAGTGTTCTCAAATCTTTAAGGACTCAATCCGATAAAATAACTTCAAAGGGGAAACTCAATCCATTACAAGAGAGTAGAGGGGGAGAAGAAACATAAGATCCAACTATAATAGAAAAGCTCGCGATACATCAAGATCGTGCCAAATCAAGAACACGAGAGAGAGAGAGATCGAACACATAGCTACTGGTACATACCCTCATCCCCGAGGGTGAACTACTCCCTCCTTGTCATGGAGAGCGCCGGGATGATGAAGATGGCCACCGGTGAGGGTTCCCCCCTCCGGCAGGGTGCCGGAACAGGGTCCCGATTGAGTTTTGGTGGCTACAGAGGCTTGCGGCGGCGGAACTCCCGATCTAATCTCTGTTCTGGAAGTTTTAGGGTACGTAGGTATATATGGGTGCAGGGAGTACGTCGGTGGAGCTTCGGGGGCCCCATGAGGCAGGGGGGCGCGCCCTAGGGGGTGGGCGCGCCCCCCACCCTCGTGAGCACCTCACTTTGCTCCTGACGTGGGGTCCAAGTCCATCTGGTAGCTTTCCTTCCAAAAATAACTTCTCTAGTTGATTTCGTTCCGTTTCGACTCTGTTTGATATTCCTTTTCTTCGAAACACTGAAATAGGCAAAAAAACAGCAAATCTGGGCTGGGCCTCCGGTTAATAGGTTAGTCCCAAAAATAATATAAAAGTGGATAATAAAGCCCAATATTGCCCAAAACAGTAGATAATATAGCATGGATCAATCAAAAATTATAGATACGTTGGAGACGTATCAAGCATCCCCAAGCTTAATTCCTGCTCGTCCTTGAGTAGGTAAATGATAAAAAAGATAGTTTTTGGTGTGGAATGCTAGTTGGCATAATTTGAATGTAATTCTTCTTAATCGTGATATGAATATTCAGATCCATAAGATTCAAGATAAAAGTTCATATTGACATAACAATAATAATATTTCAAGCATACTAACAAAGCAATTATGTCTTCTCAAAATAACATGGCCAAAGAAAGTTATCCCTACAAAATCATATAGTCTGGCTATGCTCTATCTTCACCACACAAAGTATTTAAATCATGCACAACCCCGATGACAAGCCAAGCAATTGTTTCATACTTTTGACATTCTCAAAACTTTTTCAATCTTCACGCAATACATAAGCGTGAGCCATGGACATAGCACTATAGGTGGAATAGAATGGTGGTTGTGGAGAAGACAACAAGGAGAAGATAGTCTCACATCAACTAGGCGTATCGACGGGCTATGTAGATGCCCGTCAATAGATATCAATGTGAGTGAGTAGGGATTGCCATGCAACGGATGCACTAGAGCTATAAGTATACGAAAGCTCAACAAAAGAAACTAAGTGGGTGTGCATCCAACTCGCTTGCTCACGAAGACCTAGGGAATTTTGAGGAAGCCCATCATTGGAATATACAAGCCAAGTTCTATAATGAAAAATTCCCACTAGTATATGAAAGTGATATCATAGGAGACTCTCTATCATGAAGATCATGGTGCTACTTTGAAGCACAAGTGTGGTAAAAGGATAGTAGCATTGTCCCTTCTCTCTTTTTCTCTCATTTTTTTATTTTTTTATTTTTTTATTTGGGCCTTTCTCTTTTTTTATGGCCTCTTTTTTTCTTTTCTTCTTTTTTTTATTTTTCGTCCGGAGTCTCATCCCGACTTGTGGGGGAATCATAGTCTCCATCATCCTTTCCTCACTGGGACAATGCTCTAATAATGATGATCATCACACTTTTATTTACTTACAACTCATGAATTACAACTCGATACTTAGAACAAAAGATGACTCTATATGAATGCCTCCGGCGGTGTACCGGGATATGCAATGAATCGAGAGTGACATGTATGAAAGAATTATGAATGGTGGCTTTGCCACAAATACAATGTCAACTACATGATCATGCAAAGCAATATGACAATGATGGAGCGTGTCATAATAAACGGAACGGTGGTAAGTTGCATGGCAATATATCTCAGAATGGCTATGTAAATGCCATGATAGGTAGGTATGGTGGCTGTTTTGAGGAAGGTATATGGTGGTTGTATGATACCAGCGAAAAGTGCACAGTATTAGAGAGGCTAGCAATGGTGGAAGGAAGAAAAGTGTGTATAATCCATGGACTCAACATTAGTCATAAAGAACTCATATACTTATTGCAAAAGTCTAGAAGTTATCAAAGCAAAGTATTACGCGCATGCTCCTAGGGGGATAGATTGGTAGGAAAAGACCATCGCTCGTCCCCGACCGCCACTCATAAGGAAGATAATCAATAAATAAATCATGCTCCGACTTCATCACATAACGGTTCACCATACGTGCATGCTATGAGAATCACAAACTTTAACACAAGTATTCCTCAAATTCACGACTACTCAACTAGCATGACTCTAATATCACCATCTTCATATCTCAAAACAATTATCAAGCATCTAACTTCTCATAGTATTCAACACACTCATAAGAATTCTTACAAATCTTGTATGCTTAGCATATTAGGATTATTAAGCAAATTACCATGCTATTTAAGACTCTCAAAATAATATAAGTGAAGCATGCGAGTTCATCTATTTCTTCAAAATAAAACCACCATTGTGCTCTAAAAGATATAAGTGAAGCACTAGAGCAAACAACAAACTACTCCGAAAGATATAAGTGAAGATCAATGAGTAGTCGAATAATTATGCAACTATGTGAAGGCTCTCACATTTAAGAATTTCAGATCTTGGTACTTTATTTAAACATCAAGAAAATCTAAATAAAATAAAATTACGCTCCAAGCAAAACACATATCATGTGGTGAATAAAAATATAGCTCCAAGTAAAGTTACCGATGAACGAAGACGAAAGAGGGGATGCCTTCCGGGGCATCCCCAAGCTTAGGCTCTTGGTTAGTTGAAGGAAATATGCCCTAGAGGCAATAATAAAGTTATTATTTATTTCCTCATATATCATGATAAATGTTTATTATTCATGCCAGAATTGTATTAACCGGAAACATAATACATGTGTGAATATATAAACAAACAGAGTGTCACTAGTATGCCTCTACTTGACTAGCTCGTTAATCAAAGATGGTTATGTTTCCTAACCATGAACAAAGAGTTGTTAGTTGATTAACGAGGTCACATCATTAGTTGAATGATCTGATTGACATGACCCATTTCATTAGCTTAGCACCCGATCGTTTAGTATGTTGCTATTGCTTTCTTCATGACTTATACATGTTCCTATGACTATGAGATTATGCAACTCCCGTTTACCAGAGGAACACTATGTGCTACCAAACGTCACAACGTAACTGGGTGATTATAAAGGTGCTCTACAGGTGTCTCCGAAGGTACTTGTTGGGTTGACGTATTTCGAGATTAGGATTTGTCACTCCGATAGTCGCAGAGGTATCTCTGGGCCCTCTCGGTAATGCACATCACATAAGCCTTGCAAGCATTGCAACTAATATGTTAGTTGTGAGATGATGTATTACGGAACGAGAAAAGAGACTTGCCGGTAACGAGATTGAACTAGGTATTGGATACCAACGATCGAATCTCGGGCAAGTAACATACTGATGACAAAGGGAACAACGTATACTGTTATGCGGTCTGACCGATAAAGATCTTCGTAGAATATGTAGGAGCCAATATGGGCATCCAGGTCCCGGTATTGGTTATTGGCCGGAGACGTGTCTCGGTCATGTCTACATTGTTCTCGAACCGTAGGGTCCGCACGCTTAACGTTACGATGACAGTTATTATGAGTTTATGCATTTTGATGTACCGAAGGTTGTTTAGAGTCCCGGATGTGATCACGGACATGACGAGGAGTCTCGAAATGGTCGAGACATAAAGATCAATATATTGGAAGCCTATATTTGGACATCAGAATTGTTCCGGGTGAAATCGGCATTTTACCGGAGTACCGGGGGGTTACCGGAACCCCCCGGGGGTTAATGGGCCTACATGGGCCATAAGGGAGAAGAGAGGGGCCGGCCAGGGCAGGCCGCGCACCCCCTCCCCCCTAGTCCGAATAGGACAAGGAAGGGGGGGCGGCGCCCCCCTTTCCTCTTCTCCCTCCCCCTTTCCTTCTCCAACAACGCAAGAGAAGGGAGAGTCCTACTCCCGGTGGGAGTAGGACTCCTCCAGGCGCACCCCTTGGGGCCGGCCGCACCTCCCCCTCCCTCCTTTATATACGGGGGCAGAGGGGCACCCCATGACACACAAGTTGATCTTCGTGATCGTTCCTTAGCCGTGTGCGGTGCCCCCCTCCACCATATTCCACCTCGGTCATATCGTTGCAGTGCTTAGGCGAAGCCCTGCGCCGGTAGAACATCATCATCGTCACCACGCCGTCGTGCTGACGGAACTCCTCCCCGAAGCTTTGCTGGATCGGAGCTCGGGGTGCGTCATCGAGCTGAACGTGTGCCAAGAACTCGGAGGTGCCGGGGTAACGGTGCTTGGATCAGTTGGACCGGGAAGACGTACGACTACTTCCTCTATGTTGCGTCAACGCTTCCGCTTCGGTCTACGAGGGTACGTAGACAACACTCTCCCCTCTCGTTGCTATGCATCACCATGATCTTGCGTGTGCGTAGGAAATTTTTGGAAATTACTACGTTCCCCAACAGTGGCATCCGAGCCTAGGTTTTTATGGTTTGATGTTATATGCACGAGTAGAACACAAGTGAGTTATGGGCGATATAAGTCATACTGCCTACCAGCATGTCATACTTTGGTTCGGCGGTATTGTTGGATGAAGCGGCCCGGACCGACATTACGCCTACGCTTACGCGAGACTGGTTCTACCGCCGTGCTTTGCACACAGGTGGCTGGCGGGTGTCAGTTTCTCCAACTTTAGTTGAACCGAGTGTGGCTACGCCCGGTCCTTGCGAAGGTTAAAACGGCATCAACTTGACAAACTATCGTTGTGGTTTTGATGCGTAGGTTAGATTGGTTCTTGCTTAAGCCCGTAGCAGCCACGTAAAACTTGCAACAAACAAAGTAGAGGACTTCTAACTTGTTTTTGCAGGGCATGTTGTGATGTGATATGGTCAAGACATGATGCTAAATTTTATTGTATGAGATGATCATGTTTTGTAACCGAGTTATCGACAACTGGCAGGAGCCATATGGTTTTCGCTTTATTGTATGCAATGCAATCGCCCTGTAATGCTTTACTTTATCACTAAGCGGTAACGATAGTCGTAGAAGCATAAGATTGGCGAGACGACGACGATGCTACGATGGAGATCAAGGCGTCGCGCCGGTGACGATGGTGATCATGACGGTGCTTCGGAGATGGAGATCACAAGCACAAGATGATGATGGCCATATCATATCACTTATATTGATTGCATGTGATGTTTATATTTTTATGCATCTTATCTTGCTTTGATTGACGGTAGCATTATAAGATGATCTCTCACTAATTATCAAGAAGTGTTCTCCCTGAGTATGCACCATTGCCAAAGTTCGTAGTGCCCAGACACCACGTGATGATCGGGTGTGATAAGCTCTACGTCCATCTACAACGGGTGCAAGCCAGTTTTGCACATGCAGAATACTCGGGTTATACTTGACGAGCCTAGCATATGCAGATATGGCCTCGGAACATGGAGACCGAAAGGTCGAGCGTGAATCATATAGTAGATATGATCAACATAATGATGTTCACCATTGAAGACTAATCCATTTCACGTGATGATCGGTTATGGTTTAGTTGATTTGGATCACGTGATCACTTAGAAGATTAGAGGGATGTCTATCTAAGTGGGAGTTCTTAAGTAATATGATTAATTGAACTTAAATTTATCATGAACTTAGTCCCTGATAGTATCTTGCTTGTTTATGTTGATTGTAGATAGATGGCCCGTGCTGTTGTTCCGTTGAATTTTAATGCGTTCCTTGTGAAAGCAAAGTTGAAAGATGATGGTAGCAATTACACGGACTGGGTCCGTAACTTGAGGATTATCCTCATTGCTGCTTAGAAGAATTACGTCCTGGAAGCACCGCTGGGCGCCAGGCCTGCTGCAGGAGCAACATCAGATGTTATGAACATTTGGCAGAGCAAAGCTGATGACTACTCGATAGTTCAGTGTGCCTTGCTTTATGGCTTAGAACCGGGACTTCAACGATGTTTTGAACGTCATGGGGCATATGAGATGTTCCAGGAGTTGAAGTTAATATTCCAACAGAATGCCCGGATTGAGAGATATGAAGTCTCCAATAAGTTCTATAGCTGCAAGATGGAGGAGAATAGTTCTGTCAGTGAGCATATACTCAAGATGTCTGGGTATTGTAATCACTTGATTCAACTGGGAGTTAATCTTCCGGATGATTGCGTCATTGACAGAATTCTCCAATCACTTCCACCAAGCTACAAGGGCTTCGTGATGAACTATAATATGCAAGGGATGGATAAGACAATTCCCGAGCTCTTCGCAATGCTAAAGGCTGCGGAGGTAGAAATCAAGAAGGAGCATCAAGTGTTGATGGTCAACAAGACCACTAGTTTCAAGAAAAAAGGGCAAAGGGAAAAAGAAGGGGAACTTCAAGAAGAACAACAAGCAAGTTGCTGCTCAGGAGAAGAAACCCAAGTCTGGACCAAAGCCTGAAACTGAGTGCTTCTACTGCAAGCAGACTGGTCACTGGAAGCGGAACTGACCCAAGTATTTGGCGGATAAGAAGGATGGCAAGGTGAACAAAGGTATATGTGATATACATGATATTGATGTGTACCTTACTAGAGCTCGCAGTAGCACCTGGGTATTTGATACTGGTTCTGTTGCTAATATTTGCAACTCGAAACAGGGACTACGGATTAAGCGAACACTGGCAAAGGACGAGGTGACGATGCGCGTGGGAAATGGTTCCAAAGTCGATGTGATCGCGGTCGGCACGCTACCTCTACATCTACCTTCGGGATTAGTATTAGACCTAAATAATTGTTATTTGGTGCCAGCGTTGAGCATGAACATTATATCTGGATCTTGCTTGATGCGAGACGGTTATTCATTTAAATCAGAGAATAATGGTTGTTCTATTTATATGAGTAATATCTTTTATGGTCATGCACCTTTGAAGAGTGGTCTATTTTTGATGAATCTCGATAGTAGTGATACACATATTCATAATGTTGAAGCCAAAAGATGCAGAGTTGATAATGATAGTGCAACTTATTTGTGGCACTGCCGTTTAGGTCATATCAGTGTAAAGCGCATGAAGAAACTCCATACTGATGGACTTTTGGAACCACTTGATTATGAATCACTTGGTACTTGCGAACCGTGCCTCATGGGCAAGATGACTAAAACGCCGTTCTCTGGTACTATGGAGAGAGCAACAGATTTATTGGAAATCATACATACAGATGTATGTGGTCAGATGAATGTTGAGGCTCGTGGCGGATATCGTTATTTTCTCACCTTCACAGATGATTTAAGCAGATATGGGTATATCTACTTAATGAAACATAAGTATGAAACATTTGAAAAGTTCAAAGAATTTCAGAGTGAAGTTGAAAAATCATCGTAACAAGAAAATAAAGTTTCTACGATCTGATCGTGGAGGAGAATATTTGAGTTACGAGTTTGGTTTACATTTCAAACAATGCGGAATAGTTTCGCAACTCACGCCACTCGGAACACCACAACGTAATGGTGTGTCCGAACGTCGTAATCATACTTTACTTGATATGGTGCGATCTATGATGTCTCTTACAGATTTACCGCTATCGTTTTGGGGTTATGCTTTAGAGACGGCCGCATTCACGTTAAATAGAGCACCATCAAAATCCGTTGAGACGACGCCTTATGAACTATGGTTTGGCAAGAAGCCAAAGTTGTCGTTTCTTAAAGTTTGGGGCTGCGATGCTTATGTGAAAAAGCTTCAACCTGATAAGCTCGAACCCAAATCGGAGAAATGTGTCTTCATAGGATACCCAAAGGAAACTGTTGGGTACACCTTCTATCACAGATCCGAAGGCAAGATATTCGTTGCTAAAAATGGATCCTTTCTAGAGAAGGAGTTTCTCTCGAAAGAAGTGAGTGGGAGGAAAGTAGAACTTGATGAGGTAATTGTACCTGCTCCCTTATTGGGAAATAGCACATCACAGGAACCGGTTTCTGTGACGTCTAAACCAATTAGTGAGGAAGTTAATGATGATGATCATGGAACTTCAGATCAAGTTACTATAGAACCTCGTAGATCAACCAGAGTAAGATCTGTACCAGAGTGGTATGGCAATCCTGTTCTGGAAGTCATGCTACTAGATCATGATGAACCTACGAACTATGAAGAAGCGAGGGTGAGCCCAGATTCCGCAAAATGGCTTGAAGCCATGAAATCTGAGATGGGATCCATGTATGAGAACAAAGTGTGGACTTTGGTTGACTTGCCCGATGGTCGGCAAGCAATTGAGAATAAATGGATCTTCAAGAAGAATACTGACGCTGACGGTAATGTTACTATCTACAAAGCTCGACTTGTCGCAAAAGGTTTTTGACAAGTTCAAGGGATTGACTACGATGAGACCTTCTCACCCGTAGCGATGCTTAAGTCTGTCTGAATCATGTTAGCAATTGCCGCATTTTATGATTATGAAATTTGGCAAATGTATGTAAAAACTGCATTCCTGAATGGATTTCTGGAAGAAGAGTTGTATATGATGCAACCAGAAGGTTTTATCGATCCAAAGGGAGCTAACAAAGTGTGCAAGCTCCAGCGATCCATTTATGGACTAGTGCAAGCCTCTCGGAGTTGGAATAAACGCTTTGATAGTGTGATCAAAGCATTTGGGTTTGTACAGACTTTTGGAGAAGCCTGTATTTACAAGAAAGTGAGTGGGAGCTCTATAGCATTTCTGATATTATATGTGGATGACATATTACTAATCGGAAATGATATAGAATTTCTGGATAGCATAAAAGGATACTTGAATAAGAGTTTTTCAATGAAAGACCTCGGTAAAGCTGCTTACATATTGGGCATTAAGATCTATAGAGATAGATCAAGACGCTTAATTGGACTTTCACAAAGCACATACCTTGACAAAGTTTTGAAGAAGTTCAAAATGGATCAAGCAAAGAAAGGATTCTTGCCTGTGTTACAAGGTGTGAAGTTGAGTAAGACTCAATGCCCGACCACTGCAGAAGATAGAGAGAAAATGAAAGATGTTCCCTATGCTTCAGCCATAGGCTCTATCATGTATGCAATGCTGTGTACCAGACCTGATGTGTGCCTTGCTATAAGTTTAGCAGGGAGGTACCAAAGTAATCCAGGAGTGGATCACTGGACAGCGGTCAAGAACATCCTGAAGTACCTGAAAAGGACTAAGGATATGTTTCTCGTATATGGAAGTGACAAAGAGCTCATCGTAAACGGTTACATTGATGCAAGCTTTGACACTGATCCGGACGATTCTAAATCGCAAACCGGATACGTGTTTACATTAAACAGTGGAGCTGTCAGTTGGTGCAGTTCTAAACAAAGTGTCGTGGCGGGATCTACATGTGAAGTGGAGTACATAGCTGCTTCGGAAGCAGCAAACGAAGGAGTCTGGATGAAGGAGTTCATATCTGATCTAGGTGTCATACCTAGTGCATCGGGTCCAATGAAAATCTTTTGTGACAATACTGGTGTAATTGCCTTGGCAAAGGAATCCAGATTTCACAAGAGAACCAAGCACATCAAGAGACGCTTCAATTCCATCCGGGATCTAGTCCAGGTGGGAGACATAGAGATTTTCAAGATACATACGGATCTGAATGTAGCAGACCCGTTGACTAAGCCTCTTCCACGAGCAAAACATGATCAGCACCAAAGCTCCATGGGTGTTAGAATCATTACTGTGTAATCTAGATTATTGACTCTAGTGCAAGTGGGAGACTGAAGGAAATATGCCCTAGAGGCAATAATAAAGTTATTATTTATTTCCTCATATATCATGATAAATGTTTATTATTCATGCCAGAAATGTATTAACCGGAAACATAATACATGTGTGAATATATAAACAAACAGAGTGTCACTAGTATGCCTCTACTTGACTAGCTCGTTAATCAAAGATGGTTATGTTTCCTAACCATGAACAAAGAGTTGTTATTTGATTAACGAGGTCACATCATTAGTTGAATGATCTGATTGACATGACCCATTTCATTAGCTTAGCACCCGATCGTTTAGTATGTTGCTATTGCTTTCTTCATGACTTATACATGTTCCTATGACTATGAGATTATGCAACTCCCGTTTACCAGAGGAACACTTTGTGTGCTACCAAACGTCACAACGTAACTGGGTGATTGTAAAGGTGCTCTACAGGTGTCTCCGAAGGTACTTGTTGGGTTGACGTATTTCGAGATTAGGATTTGTCACTCCGATAGTCGGAGAGGTATCTCTGGGCCCTCTCGGTAATGCACATCACATAAGCCTTGCAAGCATTGCAACTAATATGTTAGTTGTGAGATGATGTATTACGGAACGAGTAAAGAGACTTGCCGGTAACGAGATTGAACTAGGTATTGGATACCGACGATCGAATCTTGGGCAAGTAACATACCGATGACAAAGGGAACAACGTATACGGTTATGCGGTCTGACCGATAAAGATCTTCATAGAATATTTAGGAGCCAATATGGGCATCCAGATCCCGCTATTGGTTATTGACCGGAGACGTGTCTCGGTCATGTCTACATTGTTCTCGAACCGTAGGGTCCGCACGCTTAACGTTACGATGAGAGTTATTATGAGTTTATGCATTTTGATGTACCGAAGGTTGTTCGGAGTCCCGGATGTGATCATGGACATGACGAGGAGTCTCGAAATGGTTGAGACATAAATATCGATATATTGGAAGCCTATATTTGGACATCGGAATTGTTCCGGGTGAAATCGGCATTTTATCGGAGTACCGGGGGGTTACCGGAACCCCCCCGGGGGTTAATGGGCCTACATGGGCCATAAGGGAGAAGAGAGGGGCCGGCCAGGGCAGGCCGCGCGCCCCCTCCCCCCTAGTCTTAATAGGACAAGGAAGGGGGGCGGCGCCCCCCTTTCCTCTTCTCCCTCCCCCTTTCCTTCTCCAACAAGGCAAGAGAAGGGGGAGTCCTACTCCCGATGGGTGTAGGACTCCTCCAGGCGCACCCCTTGGGGCCGGCTGCACCTCCC
The DNA here is from genome assembly GCF_003073215.2 of Triticum urartu. Classification (NCBI taxonomy): domain Eukaryota; kingdom Viridiplantae; phylum Streptophyta; class Magnoliopsida; order Poales; family Poaceae; genus Triticum; species Triticum urartu. The sequence goes on from NC_053025.1 coordinate 32,544,066, forward strand.
CCTCCCTCCTTTATATACGGGGGCAGAGGGGCACCCCATGACACACAAGTTGATCTTCGTGATCGTTCCTTAGCTGTGTGCGGTGCCCCCCTCCACCATATTCCACCTCGGTCATATCGTTGTAGTGCTTAGGCGAAGCCCTGCGCCGGTAGAACATCATCATCGTCACCACGCCGTCGTGCTGACGGAACTCCTCCCCGAAGCTTTGCTGGATCAGAGCTCGGGGTGCGTCATCGAGCTGAACGTGTGCCAAGAACTCGGAGGTGCCGGAGTAACGGTGCTTGGATCGGTTGGAGCGGGAAGACGTACGACTACTTCCTCTACGTTGCGTCAACACTTCCGCTTCGGTCTACGAGGGTACGTAGACAACACTCTCCCCTCTCGTTGCTATGCATCACCATGATCTTGCGTGTGCGTAGGAATTTTTTTGAAATTACTACGTTCCCCAACACTACCAACTCCTGGTAGTTGTTGAAACTTGCTACCATCAACTGCATACTCAGCTCATCATTCAGTCCTTCCAGAAACTTCTCCTGCTTAGCTGCATCTATAGCAACGTCATCTGGGGCATAACGTGCTAGCTTGCTAAAGTCATCCACATACTGGCCAACTGTCCGTCCTCCTTGGCGCAAGGTGCGAAACTCATGCTTCTTCATGGCCATAGCTCCTGCTGAAACATGGGTTGTACGGCAAGCTTGCTGAAACTGATCCCATGTGACAGTGTCTACAGGATAAGTGGCTGTAAAATTCTCCCACCATGCTACCGCGGGTCCTTCAAGCTGATGTGCCGCAAACTTCACTTTTTCCTCATCTGTACATCCTGCAGTGGTCAACTCCCTCCCTGTCTTGCGGAGCCAATCATCTGCTACAATCGGCTCAGTGCTACTGGAAAACACCGGCAGATTTAGCCTAAGAAAACGGGTTAAGTGATCAACTGGTGGCGGCGGCGGCGGGTTGTTGTTGTTGTTGTTGTTGTTGTTTTTGTTCTGGTTCTGGACTAACAACTGCATCAAAGCATTCTGTTGCTGGATCAACTGAGTGAGCTCCAGTGGGAAAGCAAATCCATTTTCACGTCTCGGAGGCATCTGAGGGTTTAGAAAATATGAGAATTAAGAATAGAATGAGGTCTAAAGAGAAAACACTACCCAAATGCACATGAGACAAATGCACACAAAATTCACTTCATTCAATCAAACAAGGGCATACAATCGATCTAGAACTATCGCAAAAGTGCGTGGACTATAATATGTACATGGTGGAACACTACTGCTGTTATGGTAGTCTACTAGAAAAACTGCTCTGATGAAGACTCCATGATATCTGCTCCAGCTTCGTCTTCAAAATCATCATCACTAGGTTCGGAGTTGGTGTCGTCGATGATGATGTAGTTATCTGGACAGGTGCAATCTTCATCTCCTCCTCCGGGTGCTGAATTCCCCATGATTTCTTCAATCTTCTCCTTAAGATCGCCGTTTTGTCTCACTAGAGCTACAATCTCATCCATGTAGTCCTTGCGAGTGGCCTTCAGTTCTCCTTCTAGCTCAATAATCTTGGCTTTTGCTTTCTTCAACTCCATCATGTCTGCGTACATCTGGTTCTCCTGGCGTCGAATGTGCTGGTTTAACTCCTGGATGAAAGCTGCAATGGATCTATCCTTCTTGGTGCTAACTATCTCCCATTGTTCATCTCGGCGTCCGCAGATCTGGTAAATAGTGTCCTTGAGGTCTTCTTGATAGACTTCTCCAATGCGTCCCATGGTGATGTGAGCTGCCATGCTCTTTCCCAGACTCCATGTTGGTGCATTGAAAACACACTCTATGGGCTCCGTGATTGGCGCGAACGTCCTTCCTGGAACTAGGGCTTGAATCTTCCAACGCTCCTCTTCGGGTAAAGTGGCGTTGTAGGTTCCAGTGAAACTTGGTATTCCAATGTTCAGGTATTTAGTGACTTCCTTCAGGTGTCGTCCAAAAGGTGTATCTTCTTCCAGCTGGGTGAACTTGATCCTCGCTTCCGTCATCCTAAAAGAGTAGAAAAGATGAGGAGTCAGAAAATGGGAAGAGAGTAGTAAACTAGGTCTTTAGCTTAGTGGTAGTGTCCTACAGTCAGCGTGTGCTCTGATACCATCTCTGTAGCGACCAGACCTCAAACAGTCTGACCTCTGTGCTCAGGTGTCATCCCTGGATCAGTAATGCTGACACCACACAGTACTTCAAAGGATTTATAACAGAGTAGCAATCACACACTTATTACATCGATGTCTCAAAGAGAACTTATTACAATAAATATGGCTTAAGGCCATCTAACAACGATAACAGCGGAAGGCTTGGAAGATAAGTGAGTCCATCAACTCCAACGGCATCACTGAGTATAGAACCACGACCTAAAAGGCACCTTACTCGTTGTCTGAAAAGTCTGCAACATGAAACGTTGCAGCCTGAAAACGGGTCAGCACATGGAATATGCTGGCAATGTAACACATAGAGAGTAATGAAAGAACAAAGCTATACTACATGCATATATGGCTGGTGGAAAGCTCTATGGTTACAATTTTGCGTAAAGCCAATTTTTCCCTACTGCAAAGGAATAAATTTATTTAACTATCATGGTGGTTGTTAAACATTGAGAATGGTTGACAGCATCCTCAATCCAAATTAAAGTAATCATCATTAAAACCCAACATTATTAATTTAGAGTAACATGATGAGATTCACATGATATCCAAGTACTAGATACTCAAAACGTCCATAACCGGGGACACGGCTAACCATGATTAGATTGTACACTCTGCAGAGGTTTGCGCACTTTTCCCCACAAGACTCGATCGCCTCCGTTGGATTTCTCGCACTACATGGTGTTTGAGAAACGGGTGACCGAGACATAGTCTTTCAGAAGCCCTAGCACCTTACGATGTGATATACCGTACCAACCTACATCCCCTACATCTGCTAGCCTACCACTGTAAGAGTTCGCACGACTTAGTCAACTATGCCAGAGCCCATAATGGCTTGTGGCTGCACACGGAAGTTTCTAGTATGAATAATCTCATGATCCCTTTGAGCCTGGGTGGCGGTCCATAAGAAAAACAACAGGTAAACCTGGAATACCCAGGTACCTCAATCCACCCAGATGTGTGTTTAAGTTGCCACCTTAGATAAACCATTAATTAACAAACTCACATCTGTCATGGATATCACTCACCCAATCCACGTCTACTAGCATAGCATGGCATAATAAGCAAACGTAGAAGTAACTCCCAAAGGTTTCATAATAAAACAGGTAATAGGTACTACCTCAGCTACTTCCCATCCCACAATTTAAATAGATCCTAATCATGCAAAGTTCGAGGATTGATCTAATGCAATAAAACTGGGTAGTAAAAGAGGTATGATCAAAGTGTTACTTGCCTTGCTGATGATCCGCGAAACCTAGAGATTCGAAGTAACAGGCGGCGCACTCCGGGTATTCTATCGCAGACAAACAAACAAGCATACAATAAGTACTAATCTAATGCACATGTAAAACGCAAATAAAAGATCTAACCAGAAAATTCAACTTAAGCACTCCGGTTTGCAAAAGAAATCAAATCGAACGAAGCAACGAAAGTCAAATGGCGAAAGAAAACAGCTTTGCTTTACTAATCTGGACCTAAGTCAAATTTTACAGTAGCAAAAACTTGTTTAAGTTGATTAATCGGATAGAGGGTTTCGAGACGAAACTCCAGGCGCTTGAATCGCCTGATTCCGATAAACGAGCGAAAAGTTATACTAAAACGAAAATCGGATCAGAAATCGCGATCAGAAAATAACCGCGGAAAATCCGAGAAAAAGAAAAACGACGAACGGATTAACGAACGAATGTTCGTTATCCAGATCTAAACGATGAACGTGTTCGTTTAAACGAACAAACGAGCGAATGCTCGCTATTTAACCTAAACCAAAAAAAACGATCTAATAAAAGAAAAACAAAAACTAAAAAAAACCGAAAATAAACCGACAGAAAACCGATCGGTTTTCTTAAAAAAAACCGGGATTCGAGGAGGCGAACCTCGGCAAGCGTGCGGCGGGGCGGCGGCTCCGGCGGGCTGCGCTGGCGCGGGCGGCTGCGGCTGGCGCGGCATGCGGCGGCGGCGGCGCAGGCGGCGGCGGTGGCGGGGCTAGGGTTTGGGGCTGGGGCGGCTGGGCCTTCGGGCTGGCTTTCCCCCGGCTTATAAAGCCACCTCGGGCCGGAGTCCTAGCTGGACACGGC